>NC_037671.1:104641392-104792602 GCF_003255815.1 Theropithecus gelada | reverse complement strand
TTTGTTTTTGAGACGGAGTCTCGCTCTGTCGCCCAGGCTGGAGTGCAGTGGCGCGATCTCCGCTCACTGCAAGCTCCGCCTCCCGGGTTCGCGCAATTCTCCTGCCTCAGCCTCCCAAGCAGCTGGGACTACAGGCGCCCGCCACCTCGCCCGGCTTATTTTTTTGTATTTTTAGTAGAGACGGGGTTTCACCGTGTTAGCCAGGATGGTCTCGATCTCCTGACCTCGTGATCCACCCGTCTCGGCCTCCCAAAGTGCTGGGATTACAGGCTTGAGCCACCGCGCCCGGCCTGTTTCTTTTTTAATTCAGAAACATCAATATAAAAAACTGATATAATGTGTGTCTCTTCAAGTGTAACTATTTCTATTACTGTGACGGAGAAGCAACATCTTTTTAAAATACACATATTTAGTATACCGAGTTTTCAAGAGCTTAGTTTTGGTGACAAATAAATGAATACCAACTCTTAATGTATACTTTTTAACGTTGAAATGTGTGTAGCTACATCAAAACAATATTTGATTAAACTATACTCTGGAATATAAACTGATTTGTGGTGAGTTAATATATTAATGAAGTATTTGAAAGACTTCTTATGCCATATAGATATTGTATTAGTTGATTCCTGAGTGTCTTGAATTTTGCAACAGGCATCTAATCTGTTGGTGGTGGTGGTTGTTTACAGCCTCCATAAAAACCTCTTCTACCAGGCCGTTCCTGGACGCATTGGTCACTCCATAAATATTGTGGATAGATTAGCAAAACTTGAACTGTATATCCACAATGATTCACTTTTTTATTTTGCATGAATTTACTGGCAAAATTTGAGGGATTATCAACTTGGCTTTTACAAATAACAGGGAAAAGCCAAGTTGATAGGGGAAGTGCTGAAAAATCCATGAAACAGACTGGGGCTAGGTAAGGGCGGAGAAGGAATGAGGGATTTTGCTGGCCCAAAACGCTCAGGTGTTTCTCTACAACTGCATGTGGGGCAGACAAGTTGTCCAGGCACTCAATAGCTGTCATCTACAGATTTAGAGTAGAAAGTTTGTTTTCAGGAAGTGGCTAGTGGAATTTCCCAACTGCAGACAGATAATCTAGAAGGTGGGGCAACTGAAGAGTTGCTAATAGCCTCTGACTACCACAGGGAGTGTCTATAAATCAGGCCATTCTTCAGAAGGGGGTATCGGGGGCAGGTCCTAAGTAGCATCTCAGGATTGCTGAGAGATTCACAAGGCTGGAGGGAGACTAGAGATACCTACAAAAGAAACTTTAATTCTTACAACCCACCACCCTTTCTCCCTTTTGTGCTGGAATAAAGGGAGAAAGAAAGGATCCAAAGACAAAAAGAATGCAATTCAAGAACAGGTTGATGGCATCTGCAAAATGGAAAGAACAGGTTGATGGCACCTGCAAAATGGAAAGAAGAGACACCTTCTTCTAGCAGCTCTTTACTGTCATCTTTTTTTATGCCTCCACTTTTTATTTTTATTTATTTATTTTACTTATTTATTTATTTTGAGATGGAGTCTCACTCTGTTGTCCAGGCTGGAGTGCAGTGGCATGATCTCAGCTCACTGCAACCTCCGCCTTCTGGGTTCAAGCGATTCTCCTGCCTCGGCCTCCCAAGTAGCTGGGATTACAGGCATGCGCCACCATGCCTGGCTAATTTTTGTGTTTTTAGTAGAGACGAGGTTTCACCATGTTGGCCAGGCTGGCCTTGAACTCCCGACCTCGGGTGATCTGCCTGCTTCAGCCTCCCAAAGTGCCGGGGTTACAGGCATGAGCTACCATGCCTGGCCCATGCCTCTTCTTCTTATGCTTGGAAGTGAAGGTGAGCACATTTTAAACCCTTGGTGCACATTTGTGGAACTTACTGCTGATGCTCCAGGGTTCCTGACATCCCCAACTTTCCCAGCACCAGCTGCTGAACTCTCCAGGGCTTCTGCGCACAAAGGCTGTTCCCAGGAAGCGGGAGAGCCCTCTCCTTGGAAGAAAAGCCTCCCAGTACTGGCCAGAGGAGAACTTCCAATACTGAAGTACACAAAACCAAATGAATGCTATGCTTTCTCAAAGAATGAAGAAAAAGTATCTTTTCCTTTTCTGCTTTAATTGAAACTGTAATTAAACTACTTCTGGGACATTGAGGTTTTATTCCACTGCTCTTCCCCCCATTCAGTACTCGTGCAAGTCAAGGCAGTATGAAATTTACCCATAGAACAAGCTTCACAAAGTGAAAAGATGTGTCAGGATTCCACTACCTGATAAGTTCCCCCTACAGGCTCTGAAATCTGCATACTTGCAGCCTAAATGACATCGGAATGGGAGATCTTTGAATATTGACTTCTAGCTCCTAAGAGTATCAGACCTTCCAAAAAATATCTCCCAGGTGAATAATCTTAGTTTACTTTTGCCCTTGACACTGAATTTTCTCCTGCTCCTTTCCCTCCCATGGATATAACCCCATCAAAGAGGGAATTGTTTTATTCCAGAGAAGGGACCTGAAATAGATGAGACTTTCTTGGGAAACTCATTTGTGTGGATAGGAGGCCTCCTAGGAGGCTGACCCTTGCTTTCTTTGGCTCTCTGCCTCCTCTTGGCATTTTCAGGGCAGGTTCCTTGACTGTCCCTTTGACCCCAGTAAGGTCAGGCCAGCATATGTTTAAGAGACACTTGTCACTTCTCTTACTGAGTAGCCCAACATAATTCCTATTTCATGCTTTTCTCTGAGTTTACCTGATCTCATCTTTCCTACTTCTGGTTTTTCTAATCCTATAACCGTTATTCTTGATATCCCAGCTTTTCCATCTCTCTCTTCTAATCACCCCAATCCATATTTCATACATCAGTAAATCCCTCCATATATTGGATTGGTGCAAAAGTAATTGCTGGTTTTGTCATTAAAACTAATGGTGTATGTAATCCCAACTTCTCCGGAGGTTGAGGCAGGAGAATCGCTTGAACCCGGGAGGCGGAGGTTGCGGTGAGCCGAGATCGTGCCAATGCACTCCACCTTGGGCAACAAGAGCAAAACTCCATCTCAAAAAATAAAAAATAAAAATAAAAAAGTAATGGCGTAAAAGGTGTAATTCAGTAGCCAGTGATAACAAACCACTTAAACCTTCTTCCCTCATTTTCCCCAGGAGACAACTGAATCAAAGAACCATCATGGGCTTTGCTTTACAGGAACCAGAAATCCCAAACCTACCTACTTCAAACATGTTAAAACAAGATTGAACCATAAAATGGTTCAAAAGGATCACTCTCTCTAGCTGAGACAATGATTTATTTTCTCCTCACTAATGAGATTATGTCTACTTTAAAAAAAACTTCCAGCCATCTCACCAGATGACTCACTAGTATATTACAAGATATACGAGAACCCCTATATCCTCAACATTCATCAAGGTTTGTACCATTTAGAAAATCCTCAGTCTCTCAAGTTAAACCAAAGACAGCAAAGTTTATTTTATCTGCATCTGTTCCTCTAATCTGTTCAACCAAGTTCATCCGTGAGCTATCATGTATACTGAGGACCTTTATTGTGACTTCCGTCTGTTTAGCAATGCATTCTACCTCCCATGAACAACACATTTTTGCTTCCATTGTAACCCTTGATTTGAAACTTTCTATCGCCTGGATAGAATGGAGAAATAATTGAGCAAATCTTGGCCAGTCTTATAAAAATTCACAGATGCTGCTTTGAATAAAATTGTTCATAATGGTTCAAAAGAGGCTTTCTGCTCTAACTTTCATCTCAACATATGAGGTGGGTGGTGGGGAGAGAGGAAATGGATCAGTGGCCAAAATCAAGGTTTGATCCTGGCTCTAACACAAGCCCCACCCACAAACACCTTCTAAAGCAAGACCATTTGTCAGCACTTCATTCACAAGCATCATTATCAAAGGTTTGAATTCCACAATTCGCTGGTGGTATCAAAGGTTTGTTTTAATGGAAATGATTTATATAGCATCTTCTCTGTGAAGAGTCAGCAAGGTTCATTTGGAATCTCGACTTTGAACACGGTGGTCTGAGCGCAGTTACATGCTGCGGAGTCAAAAGCCTGCTGCAGCCTGCGCTGAAATGGATGCTGCAGATGTCACCCAGAACCCAGTGAAATGAAGAACTTCAACGAGCTAGGAAAGAAAGTGAAGAGGAATGTTTTCCTTCTGACATTTCTCTAACAACTGTGTCTAACCTGAAAATGTGGCTCCAATCCTTTTCAGAACTATTATTTTCTTTACAGCAAAGTTCTAAAAACTTGGTTTCTTTTGATTTCTCTCCCTGGCAGGAAAATGACACATTTGGGGCCAAGGCATGAAAGCGTGGCCTCTTGGGAGAAGGGGGAGGGCTATTGCTTTCGAGCCCACAAAAGTTGCAGGTGCAAAAAATGTGCACACAAAAGGGGAGGTCTGGTAGGGGCCCCTTTTCAAATGTAGCCTTTTAAGTTCAATACATTTCTTTGCTCTTCCTTTTGTGAGCCGCGTGCTTCCCTCCCACGCTCTAATGCACATCCCGGTCTTCAATGTGGCCTCCAGAAGGAATCTTCGTGTTTGTTGTGAAGTTTTCCGTAATTACATAATCGTTGAAATCTGTGAGTTCGTGTTGAGGTGGCTGAAAAATGCGAGCTGGAGGATTACAGGAACATAATTAGATCGCTTCCTGTAAGAACCCAGCGACTTTTCCCTGGGTCAGACTTCGATCGGCTGCCCTCCGAGGCCTTCCTCCTCCCGAGTGACTCACAGCCCGCTCGGTGGGCATTTCTGCCGGCCAACCGTTCCAAGGTGTTTCGAGGCATCCGTTTGTGTTGTGGGTGAATTCTACAAACATGCTCTGCGTTGATTTGATTATGAAGGAAGGGGCGACGAAGCCAGAGGGCTGTGGTTTCTTGAATGCCTTTGTGTCTATGTGGTGACAGAGCCAGTGCTTAGCTTGTCTGGGCCGCGGTACCTTGACTCATCCGGTGGTGTCTAGAAGCCTTGATTCCTTGCCTTGGGGTATAAGGGGAAAGAAGGAAAGAACACAGCTGAGTTTTCGGTTTATAATAGAATTTGATATCGGACATGCATCACTTACGAATTTTTTCTAAGTCGGCTGGATATTGAAGATTATGTATTAAAAACAAACAAAACCAAAAATAGCTTTTTATGACCCACAGTATCATCCCCTTAGAATACACTTTCCCAGCACCTAGCAATCCTTAGAAATAATTATCCATGTGATCTCTAAACCCTTTCTCGCTCTCCTTTGTTCAGTTCTCTGGGTGTGTTTGCTGCTTTAGTTTAATCCTGGTTCACGCACGGAGCCTAAATTTTTTTTTTTTTTAAAAGCACAGGTGAAGATGTGACAACGGCTGATTATCTTCTAAATAAAAATGACTTCGTCACATAGGAAAGCTTTGCACAGCTATCTTGTTATTTAGCTGGTTTCCATGAAACTGCTGTGGTCCATCGATAGTCCAGGCCAAGGGAGTAGCTGTGAAATAAGAATATCTTCAGGGTCATAGGAGGGAAATCTCCCCACTTTATTTGGCTTTGTAATAAAGAGCAGGAATCTGAGATTCTATCATTGATGCCAGAATATAACATTTGATTTTTTTTTAAGTGAAGAGACAGGTGGGTCTCAAGTGAAAAGAGTATACATCTAGGCTGGGCACAGTGGCTCACGCCTGTAATCTCAGCACTTTGGGAAGCTGAGGCGGGCAGATAGCTTGATCCCAGGAGTTGGAGACCAGCCTGGGCAACATAGCAAAACCCAGTCTACAAAAAATACAAAAATTAGCCAGACTTGGTGGCACACTTCTGTAGTCCCAGCTACTTGGGAGGCTGAGGTAGGAGAATCACTTGAACCTGGGAAGTCAAGGTTGCAGTGAGCTGAGATCGTGCCGCTGTATTCCAGCCTGGATGACGGAGCGAGCAGAGCAAGGCCCTGCCTCTCTCTCTGTCTCTCTCTCTCACAGCCACACACACACACACACACACACACACACACACACAATACATCTAATTTGGGAGAGTGTCAGGACTGGTTCAATTACCAGTTAGTACATTTAGCAAGCACACAATCCTTCTTTGGAGCAGAGAGTTGATCAGAGTTTGTGGATCCTCAAGTCAAAATGTCCTGGAAGTCCCTCTTCATGCTCCTGCTCTGAGAGACTCCTTTGCCCTGCTCTCTGGAATCCTTCATTGCTGGACATCAAACTGCCCATTTATTCTGTTGGGTTTGCTCCCACAGTTATTCTAGCTTCATAAATACTCTGTACATCAGGAAGTGATTTCTCTTTTTCCCTGCTTCCAGAGAGTTTAAACAACCTAACTCTACTTTTTTTTTTTTTTTTTTGAGACAGAGTCTTGCTCTGTCGCCCAGGCTGGAATGCAGTGGCGTGATCTCGGCTCACTGCAACCTCTGCCTCCCGGATTAAAGCGATTCTCCTGCCTCAGCCTCCCAAGTAGCTGGGATTACAGGTGCGTGCCACCATGCCCAGCTAATTTTTTGTATTTTTAGTAGAGATAGAGTTTCATCATGTTAGCCAGGATGGTCTCCATCTCCTGACCTCGTGATCCGCCTGCCTTGGCCTCCCAAAGTGCTGGGATTACAGGTGAGAGCCACTGCCTGTAGGTTTTCTAAATGGCCATAAGGTAATATAAAGATTTGCTTCCTTGCTTTATAAATTGAAAGCTAATATCAAAAATTAGATTTGTTTGGCATTCTCAAATTTTAATGATCTCAAAATGATTTCAGTAGTTCTCCAATTAAATGTATGATAAAAGAAACAAAATCTTGACAAATTGAAGAGGTTCAGTTTTTTTAAGTAAAATGTATAACTATAAATATGCTTGAGATTAAAAGGAGACATACTCATGCTAATGCATAACGACTGGTGTGATAATTGTCAATATAATAACAAGGGGTAAAAAAAGATAGATTTAAATGTCATTGTCAACTGGTGGCATTTATAATATACTTTATGGATTAAATTAATGATTTGTCAATGTTCTCAATGTCCACAATATATCCTTACTCCCAGAATAATCAGTGACTAAGTCTCTATCAAATTGAATGTGTATAAAACCTCCATAGTACAGTAACCTATTTTCTAATATTATTCTTTATATTGTCTATTATAATACAACAAAAATTGTTATAAAAATTAATCAAAACAATGTAATATTTTACCTACTCTATAGTTATCTATGGCTGTGTAACAAATTACCCTAAAATGTACTAAAACAGCGAACATTTATTATCTCGTAGTTTCTGCTGTTTAGGAATTTGGGCATGACTTAGCTGGGCGCCTCTGGCTCAGGGTCTCTCACAAGGCTGCAATAGAGGTGTGGATCACCTTCTGGGCTTAGCAGGAGTCAGCTCCTTGTGGGCTGTTGGATTGAAGGTCATAGGTAATTGCTAGCTGTTGGCTGGAGATACCATTTCCTTGCCGAGTGGACTTCTCTATCAAGCAACTTAAAACATGGCAAGTGACTTCCATCAGAGCAGTCCAGCAAGAGACAGAGAGAGGACAAGCAAAAGGAAAGCCACGGGCTTCTTGTTTCCTAATCTTGGAAGTGAAATCCATCTCTTTCTTATATTTAACTAGTTAGAAGCAAGTCAGCAGATATACTCACATTCAAAGGGAGAGAACTGCACAAAGACATGAACACTGAGAAGTGGCTAATCATTAGGAGCCGTCTTAGATGCCAACTACCCACTCAATGTCCACAGGCGTTCCTGCTTCTTCCTATAATTACCCTGGCTCCAGCTAGCATCAGAAATGGACTCTTCTAAAAGAAGAAGTACAAGGCCTCAGCTTTCTGCTGGTTCCAGATTCTAGGTGATTAGCAGACACTCCTGACCAATGGTTGTGGTGCTTCCCAAACCATTACCTTAATAATAAGCGGATATGGGACCAATTCTATAGACTCTGGCAATGATACGCCATTCATGTCCACATTAAATGAAAAGGCTACTTGACACTAGCTATCGAATGCATTAGGGATCTGTCCTAGTATTAGCTACCTGCTATATTAGTTATGTATTGCTGTATAACAAGTTACACAAACTTGGCGGCTTAAAGCAAACGAACATTCATTTTCTTAGATGGAGTACTGTGGGTTAGAAATTTGGGAGTGGCTTAGTTAGACTGTTCTGGTTGGTGTCTCTCAGGAGGTTGCAGTCAAGATGTTGTCTCTCAGATGATGCTGCAGCTGAAGCTGCTGTCATCTAAAGGCTGGACTGAGGCCTCAGGATCTGCTTTCGCAGTGGCCACTTGCAGGACGGGCAAGTTAATGCTGGTTGTTGGCAGGAGGCTCCTCGCCACATGAGCCTCTTCACGGGGCCATTTGAATGTCCTCATCACATGGTAGCTGGCTTTCTCCAGTGAAGAGAAACAAATTTCAATTGATTATGGGGCCCATGGAAAATGTTTCAAACTTCCATAATGATCCTGGTCTTACTCTTTTGGCCGTGTTGCCAAAAATGTATGACTTCCAGAGTATGACATTCTGCTACTAGGTTCTATCATGCCAAATGATTCAACAAATGTTCATCCCCAACAAAAGGACAAGAACCCCTGAGCTTGTGGAGGTCCACACACAGAGGGTAAATAGACGGACTAGTGGCTAAGAGAACAAGTACGAATATGAGTAAGTAACCAAAAAGTCCTGGGAGATTTCATCCATGAGACAAACACAATAAAATTAGTGCTGAAGGGCTCGACAAAATATTTGGAGCACATATTGGTATGAGACTTGTCTTCTAAGTGGCCTCAAGGAAGTGGAGACTCAAAGGCTCTCAGCTGTGGATATCAGCAAAAGTCCTGGTCCACAGCAGCAAGGGTTTCAGATGAACCTTGATGAGACCTCATTTATTAAAACCCTCTGTCCAGAAACCATCAGGAACACACCTGTAGTGTGGAGGGGAAAAATGTGAGACTGATTTAACCTGCTACAGCAAGGGAAAATACAAAACAAAAGAACCAGGGAATTTGTTGGGGGAAAAAAAAAAAAAAAGTGGGAGGGGAGCTTAGAGTAGGGTACTTGTAGGGCCCGGGGGCTAGAATTAGTCAATAAGATGATCTTAGCATGGATTGTTCAGAACTTGCTGGAATAGTCAGTGGTCTCTTCTTTAGCCCTTTAGGGTCTTTGTAGAGTTACTGTTTTGTCAACCTGACCATGATCCTATCTTGAAACACAGGGATTCAAACAAATAGGTATTATACAATTGTGACCTTAAATCATTTGTCTGCTTCAGTCATAATGTAGAGGGTTTTGCAAGCTTTGGTTTCTGTTTCAAGTCTCATCCTCAAGGGATCGCTCTGTATTCCTTCATGTCTTATAAAGAGGTCTCTAACCAAGGCATAACTGATTAAAACACCCCTTCTCTCCACAAATGCTGTCTGATTTTACTAACAAGACTCAATCTCAAGCTTAATGGGAAAGGAATGACTCAAAACTGGATCACTTCTGTCATTGCCTTTGCACGTGGTATTTTATCTCATCATAATTCCCCTGCCAAATTCCACTTTCTTTAAAACCCAGCTCAAAACTACAACCTTTAAAATGCATTTTCCAATGTCTTACCCTCTTCTCTTCCACATCATCACCCTCCTCATCATCACGCTTTCTGCCTGTAGGGTAAAACTGTGCTTCCTCTTCATGTTTCTAGACTCTCTAGAGTGCTTGGTATATAGCACATACTTAGTAAATATTTTTGAATTGCAGTGGTAGTATCTAATTCATTTGGCAGTAAGTATTGTTAAAATACTTTAATATTCCTGTGATTTCAGCTCTTTATAATTCTCCTCTCTGAATTTCTGTTGCAAAGTTTGGCATTGTTTTCTGACAGTTTCATAGATGTTCATTTTT
The DNA here is from genome assembly GCF_003255815.1 of Theropithecus gelada. NCBI lineage: Eukaryota > Metazoa > Chordata > Mammalia > Primates > Cercopithecidae > Theropithecus > Theropithecus gelada. Next base: position 104,782,740 of record NC_037671.1, on the reverse strand, counting down.
TTTTTCTTTTATCCCAACTATTACTAGATTGTGAGCTCCTAGAAAGAGACACAATTTCGTTTATTTTTTCGCACCCTCTACCCCATTCCCATGGCCCCTCAGATTTAAGACAATTCTCATACTTCCTAAATGTTTGTGAGATTTGATTATCTTTTGAGATATTGACTTAATATTGTCTCTGGTATTATCCTCATCCCTCATTTTCTTCATTTCAAGAAGGCAGCTGGCTCCAAACTTGATGGGCTCAGGGAAGGGTTGGGACCAGGTGTAAGGCAGCAGTAGAGTACCAGTCATTGTGGTTTTATTCTCTAAAGGCCTAAACACTTAGGTGAATGGAGTAAGCTTGGTAGGTACATGAATGAGATTCCTAAATATGGACAGAGAAACTGGAGAGGTGGGGAGAGCAAGTGATGGCCAGGCCTCCATTTCACTGCCTCCAGCTAAGAGAGATGGGGTGAGAAATGCAGGGAGAAAGCAAAAAGAGGTCTACAGGTCCAGGAGTAGTGTGGACCCAGGCCCTGCATGCAAGGCAGCAATTCCGAGGGTGTGGCAAACCCTCCAAGGAAAATGGCTACAAGATTCATCTAGCCACACTGGCCAGCAGTGGTCTTACAAAAAGCCCCTGTCCTCATGGCATTGTCTTAGATTTCCAAGCAATGTCCACTGCATTCTTGAGTATTGAGAGGATTGGGGTGAAGATACTAGAAGGATTGAGAATAATAGAGTTTGGAATCTGAAATTAAAATCTTGTAATCCAAGAACCTACGTTCATGCTCATCTGAATATGTGGGGTTTTATTTCTCCCATATTTCTTTAATTGATTAATCTGTCAGTTATGTAAACTTGAAAAAATAATTGCCTAACACATCTCAGAAGGGGGAAAAAAGCTCATGTCTCATTACATTAAAAGGGAATACATTGCATAATACCGGATCCCAGCTCTGTTACTAATCAGTTGTATAACTTTGAGAATATTATTTCACTGTTTTTTGTCCCAGATGTATCAAATATTTTAAAAATAGATAAAATAATGTTAATATTATCTACCTTGTTGGGTTGATGTGAAGATAAATTGAGCTAATATCTATAAAGTACTTTGCAATGGTAGCTATCATATATTAATAGCATAAACCTTTTTTGAGACTGAAGAACCTTAACATTCATGTTGACTAATTAGTATTGATCATATATTATAGTTTTGACAATAAAAAATATTTTTCTTTAAAAAATTAATACTTCTAAGGAAAATTCAGCACTATTTAAGAATAGTCAAAAACACTTCCCCAGTTTTAAAAATTCTCAACTAAAAAAATATAGGAAGAAATTCATGCATTCATAGACCTTTGAACATTAAAAAAGTGTAGAAAAGATGAAAACACAAATAAGTTATGAGATACTGCCTATTACAACCAAGGTTGAATTAAATTGTATATATTTATATATACACAAGCTAGAAAAGGAGTCTTTTCTCCCAAGATGAATTTATAACCTATATGTCAATGAAATTCAATTTTTTCATGATAGATGGAATGCCATATATAATGATGAGGAATACACTAAAAGCAAGAGCAGTAAATGGCAATCTTCTGACTTACTGTATGTGTCACCAGAAAGAGTGATTATTTCTCACAAGTAGAGGTGAAGTCAGGGACTATTATCATCCATATTTAAGTGGTTTTGCTCTTTTCTCCCACATCCACCAACATAATAATGATTTGGCTCACAGGAGATTTGACCTTGGTGACTTCAGGTTCATTCTCAGTCAAGTTTGTAAGTGTTTCTGGTGTTCAGCTTTAGGAAAGCACAGAGATAAGGAAAGGCAACGTGAGGTCAGAACCAGACAGGGTCACCCAGCGGGGAAACAGCAATCTCAAGGATTGCTAGGTGAATCCTAGCCACCCCTTAAGGAAGTTTGCTTTGAAACCCTCTCAGTCTGACTGAGGAAAATCCAGGGCTTGATAGAAGATCCCAGTAGTTTCACAAGATAATCAAGTGAGACAATTCTCAGGTGATAGTTGATCAGGTCTTCAATGAGAGCCAGGTAGAAAGTATTAGAGTCACGTTCTTGTTCCATCATTTCAATGGAGAAACATGTGGAGGGGGTGGTTAGTGATCCAATATCTGTGATTTCAATTAGTATTTTAATTGGAACTTCACTTAGAGCGTGAAATGATTTGGATTTGTGTTCCCACCCAACTCTCATGTCCAACTGGAGGATGGGTCTGATAGGAGGTGATTGGATAATGGGAGTGGATTTCCCCCATGCTGTTCTAGTGCTAGTGAGTGAGCTCTCACTAGATCTGATGGTTTAAAAGTGTATGGCACTTCCCTCTTCACTCTTTCTCTCCTGCCACCATGTGAGGAAGGTCTTTGCTTCCCCTTCGCCTTCCACCATGATTGTAAGTTTCCTGAGGCCTCCCAGTCATGCCTCATCCTGTGAAGCCTGAGGAACTGTGAGTCAAAGCTCTTTTCTCCATAAATTACCCAGTCTCCAATAGTTATTTATAGCAGTGTGAGAATGGACTAATACATAGTGTGTGGGAAGTAGAGAGGTATCTTTCACCAGGAGGAACAGAAAGTCTTAGTATGAACTAACATTCAAGAACTTCAGAAAAGGTGATTGTCTGAATGTCTTTTTTTCTTTTATTAATTTGTTCTATAAGTCGTAGTTACCAAACTTCTACTGCATTCAAATTTAGGCTTAGAGTTCACAATGTTTAATGTAACCTAAGTCCTTCTAAATAAACCTATCAGGAGAAAACAGGTGGAAAGAATATTGTGGGAAATCAACATTTTTTTCTTTTCTCTTTTTCTTTCTTCCTTTCCTTTATTTCTTTGTCTTCTGAGAATCTGCTGTGTGTCAAATACTAAGGCAGTGCCTATAGTCCTTGTTTTAACATATTATCTCATTTAACCAATAAAAGAGTACAAATGTGATGAGCATGAGTCCTGTTTCCAGATGAATAAACTGAAACTAAGAGAAATTAATAACTTGCCCAAGGTCCCACACAACCTAGTAAGCTGAAGCAATTTTCAGCTAGGTCTAATTTCCATAATCATGCTCATTTCTCCACAATTGCTCCCACCCATAAAACAGTGGAAAATAAGCCTTTATGTCAAAGAAGAATGTTATCATTTGACAAAATAATTTCATATTTTTTCATCTTTCTCACTTCACCTATTTTTATTTCTATCCTGATTCATACATTAGAATGAAAAAATATTTCCCTTATTAAAACATTGGGGTTTGACAAGATAATAAGTTAGTGATATGGTTTGGCTGTGTCTGCACCCAAATCTCATCTTGAATTCCCACATGTTGTGGGAGGGACCCGATGGGAGGTAACTGAATCATGGGGGCAAGTCTTTCCCATGCTGTTCTCCTGATAGTGAATAAGTCTCACGAGATCTGATGTTTCATAAAGAGAAGTTATCCTGCAAAAGCTCTCTCTCTTTGCCTGCTGCCATCCATGTGAGACGTGACTTGGTCCTCCTTGCTTTTTGCCATGATTGTGAGGTCTCCTAGCTGTGTGGAACTCCATTAAACCTCTTTCTTTAGTAAATTGCCCAGTCTTGGGTACGTCTTTATCAGCAGTGTGAAAACGGACTAATACAGTTAATCTCAGCTTATAACCCACTCTTCATGACCAGCTACTTATTTTTAGAAAGTGAAATCTGAGATTAAGCTTAGCATTTAATTCTTAGAAATTGCTTGCTCACAGAGATTTACAGTCTTTCACAGCTTTTTCCTATTCCTTTCAAGTTGGTAGACCACACCCTAAAATATGCTTAGGAAAGAACTCTTGCTATTATAGCTTTCCTTTCGTCTTAGGTATACTGATACACTGGTAAGAGGGGTGGCGAATAGATTTACAAAGCTGAATATACAAAATACATAAAAAGAAATGTTCTTTATTTAAAAACATTTCTAAATGTTTGACTCATCTGTGTGTGATGATAAATCTTTCGTTTTTATATGTCTAAAGTTTCTTGACATATCTTGCTAAGTTTTATCAAGGTTTATATATGTGTTTTCTGTTATGACAAAAGCCTGTTTTCATTATTTTAAAGTGCGCTATTGCTGATGTGTGTGTGTGTGTGTGTGTGTATCTATATTTTTTTAAAATTATAGGGAGGGAGATGACTGACTATAAAAGGGCAGCATGAGGGATCCTGTGATGAACTGCTCTGCATTTTGGCTGTGGTGATAGTCATATAAATCTACATGTGATAAAATTGCATAGAACTAACCACACACATATATACATACACACATGCAAATGGGCATAATGTAAAACTGGCAAAATCTTAAGTTGGTGGATATTATCAATGTTAATTTCTTGGTTGTGATATTGTATATGGTTATTCTAGATGTTGCCATTGGAAGAAACTGGGTGAAGTGTACACAGGATCTCTCTATACTACGTCTTCCAACTGCATGTGACTCAATTTTAAAATAAGTTTTTAAAAATTATCTTGACATTATGTAGAATACAGACTAGTCATCGAAACAGATTATAAATAAACACAAAAAAAATTGTATAAGAACTACTATAATGTAGTTAAAGTATCAGGTGCCATAAGCACATATAACAAGAGAACCTCATCTGTACTCAAGGGTCAAGAAAGGCTTCCCCAGGAATGTAACATTTAAAGTGAAGCCTAACTAAGAGTAGGAATTTGCCAAACAGAAAGAGCGGCGAAAGATAGAGCATACCTTTGAAGGGGTGGTGCCTTGGCATGGACAGAAAAGATTAATCATCAGGAAGGTTGACAGAAGGTAATGCTGGAGAAATAGTTTGGTGACAGGTCATACCGAACCTTGTGGATTATAGTAATTATGAGGATAATGGGAAACCACTAAAATGCTTTAAGCAAGACAGTAAAACTATCAAATTTATATTTATAAACCATTAACTTTGACTTTTAGGCAGAGAACAGCTTGGTTGAGAAGGATACCCTAAAGCTTCAGAAAAAAAACTTGCAGGGGTCCAGGTTACTGATGGGGGTCCTTGGAGCTAGATGGGAGAGGTATGTTATTGGATTCAGGAGATACTGGACAAATCACTTTGGTAGTGATTTGAATGTGAAATGTTGGTATCAAGGATTACATCCAAATCTTGGCATGGACAATGGAATGGATGAAAAAGCCCTATTCTTAGGAGGGGAGGACTGGAGAAACAGGAGATCTGAAGTGGGGAGGAGATGGTTTGGTTCAGCTTCAAATCTAAGATAAGACATCAGTGAGACTTCCAAGTGGAACTTCAAGTAGGCAAGGAGATCTCTCCAGCTGGAACCCGGGAAAGGAGGCATGGGCCAAGGATAAAGGTGTTAGGTCCTTGGCATATTGTTGATATTGAAAGTCAAGGGGATACTATGGTCATTAAAGGAGAGTGGGAAGAGAATGAAAAGAAGCGGCCCAAAGGAAATGCCTGATGGACTTGAACATTTAAAGTGCAAGGAGAGGAGAAGGAGATGGCAAGGAGATTCAGAAAGAGCAGTCGGAAAGGGAGAGGAAATCCAGAAGGGACATGGGGAAGCAAAGGGAAGAGAGTGTTTCAAAAAGGAAATATGTAATAGTAAGCCCTGTTAAATGCTTTTGTGAGGTATCAAGTCAGACAAGGTATGGAAATGACCACTGGATTCCACAATATGGATATGATTTATTTATAACCGGGGTAAAGAAGGAGAGAAGGAATACAAATGGAGATAGGCTTATAAGTGTGGGTAGAGGAAAATGAAGGAATTGTAGTCAGGTGACATCTATTTACTCCACAACAATGTAAACACTGGGGAAGGTGGTCAAGGAAGGTATAAGATAGCAGCTGCAAGAAAGGACAGTGACCAGGCTAGAAAAACATTTCACCTACCTGCTCTCCCCACCTCTCCAATTGCTCTGTCTACATCTAGGAATCCCATTCATGTACCTGCCAAACTTACTCCATTCACCTAAGTGTTTAGGCCTTTAGAGAATAAAACCACAATGACTGGTGCTCTATGGCTGCCTTACACCTGACCTCAACCCTTCCCTGGCAAGACGGAAGCCAGATACCTTCTTGAATGGAAGAGAATGAGGGGTGAGGACAATACCAGAGACAACATAAGTCAATATCTCAAAAGATAATCAAATCTCACAAACATTTAGGCAGCATGAGAATTGTCTTAAGTCTGAGGGGTCATGGGAGTAGGGTGGAGGGTGCCAAATAAATAAAAGAAATTGTGTCTATTTCCAGGAGCTCACAATCTATTAATAGTATAAAAGAAAAAAAGTATGAACATCTATGAAACTGTCAGAAAACAATGCCAAATTTTGCAACAGAAATTCAGAGAATTATAAAGAGCTGAAATGGGGGAATATTAAAGTATTTTAACAATACCTACTGCCAAATTAATTAGACGCTACCAGTGCAATTCACAAATATTTACTAAGTATGTGCTCTATACAAGCACTCTAGTGAACACTAGGAACATGAAGAAGGAGCATAGTTTTACCCTATGAGCAGAGGGGTAAATTTCCTATCCAAATTTTAGGAAGACGATATTGCAAAAATGTTAATCCTCTTCATATTTGTCATTATATTTAATGTAATAATTATAATTTTAAAATTATAATTATATTTTACATTTAAAGAGATCTTACCATATGTCAGGCACTGAGTTAAATGCTCATAAAATCCAAAGCAAAATCGCAAGTTCAGGCAAACTTGCAAAATGACTGTAAAGTTTATCTGAAAAATAAACATTTGAGAATAGCAAAGAAAATTCTGGGAAAGAAAAACACAAGTGTGGATAAACCAACTGTAATTGTGGTTTGCAACAATAGATAGCTCAATGGAAAGAACTCAAAAATAACCACAAGATTATGGATAACTTCAGTAAAATTGGGGTTTCTAATCAGGTTTACAATAAAAAGTTTTTGGGACATCTGGATAGCCATTTGTGAAACAGTAGAGCTAGATTTCTACCTAATTCCTTATCCCCAAAATGGAGGTAGAGAAGACATAAATGTAAAAAGTTAAACTATTAAGAGAACTAAACAAAACTGCACATATTTTTTATAATATTATACTGGAAAGACTTTAAAAATATAGGATAATATTTATGATTGATTGGCAAGAACACACATACTCACACAAACAGTACCCAAAGACACATGTTAAAAAGGGAACATGGCCGGGCGCGGTGGCTCATGCCTGTAATCCCAGCACTTTGGGAGGCCGAGGTAGGCAGATCACGAGGTTAGGAGATCGAGACCATCCTGACTAACTGGTGAAACCCCGTCTCTACTAAAAAAATACAAAAAATTAGCCGGGCATGGTGGTGGGCATCTGTAGTCCCAGCTACTTGGGAGGCTGAGGCAGGAGAATGGCGTGAACCAGGGAGGTGGAGCTTGCAGTGAGCCCAGATCATGCCACTGCACTCCAGCCTGGGCGACAGAGTGAGACTCTTGTCTCAAACAAAAAAAAAAAAGGAACAATGTCAATTTTTAGGACAAAAGATTGAGCTTTCATAAAATAATTAAAAATATGCAGAGCCCATTTTTAACAAGAAGGACAATCAATATAGAAAGAGATGGCTCAGAGTAAAAGGATATACATGGCTAATAAACATGTGAAAAGGTGCTCAAGTTTTGTGACACGTTTTAAAGAACAAAGATTAAAACAATGTGATATTTTTCACTTAATCCGATTATTATATTTTTGAGCCTCCATTATGTGCCAGGTGTTTTTTAATGTTGTCTTATGAGCATATTTTAATATTTCTTGCAATAATATTGCCCATGATCTATCAATTTTTAACAATATGATCAGAAATTTGAATGGGAGCAGATGCCTCTAAAGAGCTTGGTAATGCTTGAAAGGTGTTTTTTCCAGGTTCTAGTGATTCTCCTGTCTCAGCCTCCCAAGTAGCTGGGACTACAGGTGCCCACCACCACATCTGGCTAATTTTTGTACTTTTAGTAGTGATGGGGTTTCACCGTGTTGGTCAGGCTGGTCTCAAACTCCTGACCTCAAGTGATCCACCCGCTTCAGCTTCCCAAAGTTCTGGGATTACAGGCTTAAACCGCCGTGCCCAGCCCAAGGTGACTATTTTTAATGCTCACAAAATTAATTTCCTCTCATGTAATTATACTTTATTGAATTGACAATATTGCTAACAGTAAAAAAATAACATTGGAATGTTGAAGACAAACCTAATTAGAATCGTAGCCCCCTGATTCTTTTCTTGTATCAGCTGGAAGCAAGAAGAGCAGTTCTTCATCTCTTCATTCTTTCATTCAATGAGTATTCATTGAGTGTTTTCCTCTGTGTCAGCACAGAACTAGGTACTGGGGAACACCAAAATGAACAAGAGAGAGCATTAATTCCCTGCTCTCAGATTTTACCACCTAACTGGGTCTACAGGAAAGTAAACTGGCAAGAACACTTTGTTATAAGAACTCGCATTGTATCAAGTAACTGAAAGCTTTCCCATCACCATCCTTTGAATCTGGGAACAAAGTAGTGCTGCCCAAGGTGACAGATTATTGCTGTGACTATAGTAGATATTCATTTGAAGATTATTGGGGTACCTTATTTCAAGTATCTTTCTAAAGTGACACCTAAATGCAGTTAGGTCATAGACTCCCTCAAAATAAGACTAAACTTTTGGGCAATGGGGGAGAGATTTTCTAGGTCTAAATGAATCATTAGGAATGAGTAAGCCCCAGACATAACAAATGTTCTATAATTAACAAGATAAAGATATATGTTAAGAAGCATAATAAATCCTAGAATAACCCCAAAAGGTGCCCATTTGTCTTTGTCCACAAATACTGGAAAAAAACAAAAGAAATAGTCAAATATGGAATTCCGAATGGTCTACGCCTTTTAAAGCCCAGTAAGCTAATATACATTTTCTTAGGGAAAAAAATACCCTCAATGTATATACTGAAGAATTAAAAGTTTCACATGTTACTTTATAGAGTTCCTAAATTAGACTAAATCATATGAAATTACTGAAATATGATTTTTTTACCTATAAAATTGGCACTTTCATGTGGTTCATCCTAATAGCATGGAATCATTTCAATTCCTAAGAGAAAATGTTTGAGTAATGAGTAATTTATAGAGCTCTCATTATTAGCCAAACACTATGCTAAACCCTGTATGACTTCAATCCACGATATTTGCCTGGGGTCCAAAACTCTGGGGCTAGAATTAAGGGTTTTTGAACTTAAGTGAAAAAAATTTATGTATTATTTTCACTAGCCTTTAACTAGAATTTGACATTTTTTTCATTATAAACTGTGAACTTTGGTAATGTTAGTGATATTTTTGTCTTTGTCACCAATAGAAATTACAAGTATTTTGATATTGTATTACAGTTGTTACAGATATCTAAAAACATCATTTTTACTCATCATAAACATGAAATTTCCTGTTGGTAACAAAACCACTTTTAGATCTTGTTATTTAATGCATTTATTACTAGTTGCAATTTTGCTTATAAAAAATCCCGGTAGCATTATGATTGGGTGGGTTTATACTATTAATCTTTTGTTTTATGTATTTCAAATTTATTCTGATAAGAAGTTCCAAGAGCTCCCCCAGACTGGCAAATGGATCCATGGTACAAAAAGTTAAGACCCCCTGCTGTCCTTCGATCCTGGTAGCTACTCTCTATGGCAGGTAATATTATCATCCCCAATGTACGGAGAGGAAAGATTGGGTCACTTGCTAAAGGTACGCAGCTAATAAATAATATAACCATGTTTTACAATGGTTCTGGCTTCAAAGCCCATGCTTTTAACCAGGACCTACACCTCCAGTTCCTCTAGGAAATTTCCAGGTGACCAATGTAGATCGTGATAGTCAAGATACAGATGATCATTAAATAATATTTGTGTGAACTTGAAAATGTTTCCCTTGAGCTGCAGAAAGGATTATACAACAACCCATTTAAAAAGTATTGTCCATGGTGATCATAAGTTTAAAGTATGAACAAGAAGGCATTAACTGAGGAATAAGAAGAGTAAGCCCTAGGTAATGGCCAGTGCAAAAAAGAGGGTGAAGACCTCAGATTCAGAGAAGGGCCCATGGGGAGGTGAAAGGAGACTAAAACAGATGATCTAACACATGGTAATATGACAAGGTTGTAACTAGTGAAACTTATTTCTTACTCAATTGGTGACTGCTGCCTTCTTTTTCTACATCTTGTGCTATGGTTTGAATGTCCCTCCAAAACTCATGTTGAAATTTAATTGCCATAATAACAGTATTAAGAGGTGGAACCTTTAAGAAGTGACTAGGTCATGGAGGTTCTGCCTTCCTGAGTGGATTAATGCCATTATCACAAGAGTGGATTTGTTATCACAGGCAGGATAAAAGGACAAGTTCAGCCCCCATTTTTCTCTGTCTTGAGCACTTGCTTCCACCTTCCCCCTTCTGCCATAGGATGTCCCTCACCAGATGCCGGTGTTGTGCTCTTGGACTTCCCAGACTCCAGAACTATGTGCCAAATAAACTTCTGTTCCCTACAAATTACCCAGTCTGTGGTATCCTGTTATAGCAACAGAAAACAAAGCAACACTGTTTTTATTCCTCTCTCTTTCTGTTGTTTCCATTCAGTATCTAGTTTAGATTTTTATCCTACTTCTTCACATTCTAATCAGTCTTCAGCTTGAAATAGAGGGAAATATGTCAGCTTGTATCAGATGTAATTCAGGCTTATATGTTTATCCATCCATTTGGGCTTTCATAGGTTTTCACATGTGATAGAAAGAGATGAAGGATACAAGGTAAGGCTGAGATTTCCCACCTAAGCAGGAAAGCACTAGGATTCCACACGTATCATTTCTTTCATTTAGTATTTAAGTCATGTGCCAGATCCTGAGCTAGGTCCAGGGGTTACCCAAGTACCCTTCAGTCTTTCCAGGATAAACAGATATTAACAAATATAAATACTATCCTCCCCAAATCTACTCTTTTTGTTTGTGTAAGGGATGTAGATATGATATGATAGTTGATGTAGATGTGATAGCTGTCTTCATTTTTTTAAAGCACAATGAGGATCACCACGACACCTCATCATTTCTGGGATACCGCAGCTGGGAAATAGCCCAGTAGGGGAATGCGTTGGTGAGCTTCTACTACAGCTATTCCTTGGCTTGATTCATTGCCATCAATCTCCCAGTGGTGTGACTGGTGATCATGACTCTCCGTTCAGTGACTTGGGTTTAAATTCCCACCTCTACATTCTTAGAGATAGCCTTGGGCAAGTTAGCCTCTTTGTGCCTTAGTTTCTTCATCTGCATAATGAAGTTGATCATATAATTCTCTTCCTAAGGTTGCTGTCAGGATTCGAAGATGTGTAAAATACATGGCATATGTGGTTTCATAATGTAGCCATTGTTATCACAATGGATACTAATACCATTACCTTCTCTGCTTACCTGCTTTGCCTCTTAAATCCCCAAACTACAAATCAATTTCACTTCAGCGAGGAAAGGAAGGCTCAGGGATTGATGAAGACAACATTTCTCTTGTCAATTATAGATGTTTTTGTGGCAGAGAAGATTACGAAACAAACTTCTCCAGCTCTTTGGACAGACAGAAAAGAAGGGCTAAGAAGAGCTGACTCTCTTAGTGATAGAAATGCATGCTTTCAGAGCGATGCCCTCTAAGAGGTATGAAACTTACATTTCCAAGGCATTGTAAGTTTTCACAATCATGCAAACATAAATGATTAACCCATTTTAAAGCTTTGGATATTAGAACTTTATTCTCATATCATTCTTAAGGTTTATACTCAAGGATCGGTGTAGAGCCGAAACCACATAACAATGATGACCTTCTGATCATTGAAGCTGGTTTGATGGACACTAGATGGAGAGATTAGAAAAGTAGCTTGTATTGAACTACTATCACTGTCAAGCACTATGTATAGGAATTTTTATATATTCTTGAATCATCACAATAGATCTATGAAATAGGAATTGTAGCTCCATTTTGATGAGAAAACTGAATTTAACAAAATTGAATAATTTGTCAAAAAGAAAACCCAGCCAGAAAGGGGCAGTGTCAGGATTTGAACACTGAGCCATGTGACTGCAGAGCCCACATCTGGTCACACATACCACCCTAGGCTCATGGTGTATTAAATGTGCCACTAAAGTAGCTGTGAGATATTAGCTTTGCATGTGAAAAACTGCCTCTCAATCCCACCTCCATCCCCTCCATCACAAATTAGTTTATATTCATTATCCCTGAATTTCACAAGGCCACATGAGATTAAAATCCTTATTGGTATCATAATCTTTGCTAAACCTACAAAGAATCCATAGCCCCATAACAAAGTGCTATGTCAAAGGTTAAGCCAAACTTAGAAAGTGAGTGATTTAACTAAAAAGAACATGCTGACTAGTAGATTTCTCTGGATAAGAGTAAACTGGTTCCAGTAGACTCAGAACTTGTCATTTGTCAAAGTTCACAGAAGGGAAGATATTATCTTTTTCTGTCTAACTCCAGGTTCACGAGACAAGGCATATTGCCAAAAAAAAGTCAAGAGGTTATCTACCCTCAACATTAGGAGGGTCTGAATAGTCAGGCAACAGTGTTTGGGATGAAATTCTCAACGCCCTTATCACTGGGCCAATGGTTTTAAAAGTGAACTTTTTCCTTCTATTTGACATTCATGAATCATGTCATAAATAACTGGCCAGGATTATACTTAGCCTGAGTATTAACCATTTCATAGCTCTGTGTCTGTGTTTACCCATGAATCTCTTCTCTGAAACAAATGTTCCACATTGTATACTTCCTGCTGACTTTTCAAATAAAATTCAGCTGAGCTGTGAAAGTGCCTTGTACTCATTCAAAAAGCTAATCCCACGAAGTCAACCATAGATAAAAATGTACAGCCTGCAGTATTTATCTTCATTGTACATATGTGATGTTTTCTTATCTAAATTTTCTACCTGAAGATACTTTGCTCCCAAGAAAGCAGGTTCTACAATGATATTTGTGAATCTTTTTAAAATCTGTAACCTATTGTTTTCTGGCAATGCCCATGCCAGAGAGGGTTGGCCCTTTGGGGTGGGAAGGATATACTACCTGTAGGGGCGCCAACAAGCCAGCTCTGATAAGGACCACTGTGCAGACAAACAGCCCTCAAAATTTGACCAGCAAATGAAGTTGCCCCAGAACTGTTCAACTGTGAAGTTGAAAACTCTGGGGACTTTTCTCCTGGGCAGTGAGTATGGGCAAATATATTAATTCACCATTTCAATTAAACAAAAAGAATATCCAAAATAAAAATCTTCCCAACATGGGTAACTAAAGAGAGGCCAGCTCGCTCATCTCTCTGGGGTCAGTTTGCCTTCTGGAAAACGTAGAACTGAAATAGACCACTTCTAAGAGACTCGATGATGCTGGTGTTGGTTCTAACTTTAGAAGAATCAAATTGCAGAGCAATTTGGAGACTTTCAAGTTGACAAAATGGGAAAAGGAATTTGCTGAAGATTCGAGATAAGTTAGAATGTTCATTCCATTTCTCCGGAGTTTCCCTTGGGGCCTGTTCATTCTTTGCCTTCCAATTGGCATTTGGAATAACACAAGAATCATTTTATAAAGAGCTGGGGAGAAAGGTCACATTAACAAGTTAGTACCACTCATCTAACATTTACAAAAGTTAGTATCATACTTTACTTCATTCAGTGACTATTTACCAATACCTTTTATCTACTAGACTTTATGCATAGAAATAAAGTTGATCAAATCATGTTTATTTTTAAAAAGAAAACACACCCAATTTTATCTAATGAAAGGCAAAAATGACCAAATTTCCTTGATATGTATAATCATTCTATCTTGTTTCTACTTTGGACATTATTTTTTGGCATGGTGCAGGTAAGGGAACACACCAAAAAAATCACATCATTCCTCTAGAGAACTTTGAAGCAAGAAGAGATCACAGTCTCTAATTCCATCATGTGATGATTAACATTGACCTGCTCCTCAACCATTATTTCAAAGTCTTCACCCAGTTTTGAAATCCCGCAGGGCTGCATCTGTCCTTGGTCCAAACACGCCATTCTCATTAGTATGAGTGGGATATATTCTTATAGACAAAGGGCAATTTGTAGCCCCAATTCTGCTAGAAAAACCATGATTCACATAGACATTATCTTGGTCCTGGCTTCTCATAAGCTAGCTTATCTTATCTACCTTGCACCTTGACGTGTTTTCTGTTTCTACGAGTCTAACTACACAGTGCTTTGTCTGAAACTCTGGAATAATAAGGGCTTTTTGTTCTCAAAATCTTCTTTAAAAACAGTATTCAATAATCCAGTAAATACAGATAGAACATTTATTTTTAAAACTGCTTGAGCAGAGACTGAGAATATTTGTGGACTAATGGTGTTGAACAAAGACAATCTATTAACAGGACAATAACTATCTGCCCTGAAATGTGTCAGAAAGCAGGATCTACTTCTCCCCCTCCTGGCCCAGGGGGGTTCAATGCACCAGTGCTTCCCTAAATTCTCCATTCAAGGGTATCCCACTCATTAACTGAAATGGATGCTATGGGGGAAAGGAATAGCAGATGGTGTGGAGGAAAGGGGTGCTTTGCAAAGATTGTACTTAATCATAACAAAGAGAAAGTGAGAGCGACAGAGCCCAGCAAATATGGTATCTCACCTGCTGTCAGGATGTCCAAGTTAGGAAGTACAGTTTTCAATGGGAATTAGTCTGTTTCCAGAAGACAGATGGAAGGAAGGCATAGCAGGGAGGAGAAGGGATAGAATTCTCATGCAAGAGCTGCTCTGATGGCGGCTCCCAGGGAGGAAGGGTCAAAGAGAAAACAAGACTGTCAGAGCCCGTCAGCCTTCCTAGCATGCTAGCAGGGCACATTGGCCTCCACATTTGCAGAGAGTGAGGATAGCAATGTCCGGTAATTGTCAAACTCTAGAGTTCCTTCATAACATTGTTCAAATGCCCGATGCAAGGTAAAGTATGAATTAGGAGCTATTTTTTTCCATCTTACTGATGAAAACCCTGAGACAACAGAAGAATTAGTAACTTGTTCATAGTCACGTGGCTAGAAAGTGACAGAGCTATGACTCAAACCCATGTCTTTTGACTCCATAGTCTATATTCTTTTCATAGGACCACAGTTGCTGCAACAACTTATTTTGTGATGTGGTCTAGGGCATAGCATTGATAGGTAACACATTCAAGTGTAATTGTGAATCTAGCATCTAAGACAAGTAAAGGGGAAGAAGTAAGATGGCATTTTCAGTCTTCTAAACTGCATTCATGTGATGACCTTATTCAAAACGGTGGAGGATAAGATATTGAGCTAGCAGGAATCAAAATATGGATGCAGGGGGTGTGTGTGTGTGTGTGTGTCTGTGTCTGATAGAGAAGAAGTGATAGGGAAAGTGGTACAACCTCTGTTTTCTGCTTCATGGTTTCTACAATGCGTTCAAAGAGCAGAGAGAGAGAAACAGCCAGGAACGGATCATCCTTATATTCAAATTCTACATCATAACTGAGAAAAGCGTTCTGTATGCAGATGTCAGAGTTTACCAAAATATCGTCTCTTTTTCCTCCGCAGCTTTTCTTGTAATCCAAGCAGGGGCTAAATGAGATTGGTGAATCCTTACTGACCACATGCTGATTTCCTTCTTATTTCAGTGTAATCATCTTTTTTCTGTGGGGCAGAAATGCCCAGATAGATTAGCTGAGGTTGTGCGTGACAGCACGCTGTCCGGGAAAGGGTAATGATTGTGGCACTGTGGCACGCATCAGCTGACTTGTAAAATTTCCTGACAGCACACTTATTGCATGTCGTAAAACCCTTGGACATGTACTTGGGGAAAGATCTCGTTGCCACAATTACACTCTATGTGCCCAGAAGTTCTTGTCAGCCAAGTTAGTGGCATCGGTGGTAAAGTAAATTTGCTTCTCAGGGAAACTTGAAGTACATGCCAGTAAAAACAGATTTTTTAAATAGATAATACCAGTAACATTGCTCACCATTATCAAAAGTTCTTCTGCTAAGGACTCACAAGTGATTTTTTTCTAGTAAAATAGGGACATTTGGGTTATTCTTTATCATGTTACTTCCTCAGTCTGCACGTGGTGCTTCCATTTACTTTTCATTTATATTTTACCCCAGCACACCCCTGTTTTTCACCCTCTCCTCCTTTCCACTCCAGTGAGATGGCTGGCTTCTCAAAGATCACTAGGAATCCTCTTGCTAAGTACAGCATCCTATTCTTAGGTCATGGTACAGGCTTTCTTCCTCACTTGATATTATAGACTCTACATTTCACAGTTCTTCTCCAATCTTCTTGATGTGTTTGGCTGACTCCTTCATTTTCCAGCCTCTGAATTTGGTGATGCTTTACCTTCTGGGCTGTGTACCTTTGAGAAACGGATGGAGTTATGGAAACTTTTCCCAGAGGACTTTGGATATCTCTACAGACAGAAAAATTTGACCCCAGTGAAATACCACACACATCTATTGGCTAAAAATAATAAAGCTAGTAATACTAACAATATCAAGTGCTGGCAGGAATGCAGAATAACTAGAATTCTCATTCATTACAAATAGGAATGCAAAATGGTATAGTCACTTTGGAAAACTGTTTGAAAGTTTCTTGTAAAGTTCAATATATACCTACCATGTGACCCAACAATCCCTTCCTAAGTATTTACCATAGAGAGAGGAAAACTTATGTTCACACAAAAATCTATATATACATGCTTATAGTGGTTTTATTCGAAATCAACAATAACTGGAAACAACCCAAATGTACATCAACTGGTTAATGGATAAACAAACTGAGGTCTATCCACACAATGAAATACAGCTCAGCAGTAAAAAGAAATGAACTATTGATACTCATAAGAACATGGTGGGTGAATGTCAAGTACACTATGCTCAGCAAAGGAAGCCAAACTCAAAAGGCTACATACCTATTCAAAAAGCACTATACTGTATGGTTCCATCTACAGGACATTCTGGAAATGAAAACATATGGGATCAGAAACTTGACTAGAGCTTGCCAGGGGCTTGGGTGTAGGGAGAGATCAGCTACAGGGGCATGCAGGAATATTTGGAGAGGAGGGAAAATACCCTAGATCTTGATTGTGGTGATAGTGACACAACTGTGTGTATTTGTCAAAACTCATAGAACTCTACATTCTAAAAAGGATGACTATCACTGTGTCAACTTATACCTTAATAAACCTGGCCAAAAAACAATTTATTTTGTTCACGATTTTGCAGCTGTTGTGATCCAGGGATGCCAGCTTAAGATTTCTACCACAGGTCAGGTGCAGTGGCTGACACCTGTAATCCAAGCACTTTGGGAGGCCGAGGTGGGAGGATCATGAGCTCAGGAGTTCGAGACCAGCCTGGCCAACGTGGTGAAACCCTGTCTCTACTAAAAATACAAAAAATTAGCTGGATGTGGCAGCAGGTACCTGTAATTCCACTTCTTGGGAGGCTGAGGCAGGAGAATCGCTTGAACCCAGGAGGCAGAGGTTGCAATGAGCAGAGATTGCGCCATTGCACTCCAGCCCAGGCAACAGTGCTAGACTTGTCTCAAAAAAAAAAAAAAAAAAAGATTTCTACCACAGAGCCTCTTTGGTTTCTTCCTTTCCTCTGTGTTTTCTTCCTGGGCTCTCATCTTCTCTTATGGCTTTAAGTATAGTTTCCATACTGGTGACTCTAAATTTTCTATCTCCTGAATTCCAATTTAAAGTTTCTGCTGGCAATTCAAAATCACCTTGTCGAAAACCCTATACTCTTCTGGCCAGTTTCTTTTCAGAACTGTACCTCCTGTGCTTCCCATATACCCCACTTACACCTTCCTGCTCTCAGGCCACTTTTATTGGAGTTGTCTTTAATTCCTCTCTCTACACTCGTGCCTCATTAGTCACTAAATCTTATTATTCTACTTTCTAATTATCTCTCAAACAACACTGTCTCTTCCTTTATATTTCCCAAGCTACTTCCCAAACTCATACTCTCACAGCTCTTCCTTAGACCATAGCAGTAGCCCCTTCTGCAACTAAGCCTTTGTCTCTTCAATCCACACCTGATTAACATGACACAAATATCAGGTTCCCTGTTTCTTTTGCTCAAAAATCTGCATAGCGTCTCACGTCTTATGGGATAAAGTATGATCTTCTTAGCCTGATTTTTAAGGCTCTGAATGATTGAGTTCAAATACTTTTTAAAACCTGTCTCCTGCCACGTCTTTGCACACACACCAGCCTCCAGAAGCATCATCAATACACTTGCAGGGCCTTGCAGAGAACAAGTGCTTACATTCTCCTGGCTTCTGATAGGCTTCTTCCTAGAACATCCTTCCTCTAAAACTGTTTGACTAATGACAAAATTTCCATTCTTTGGATGTGACCCATATATCACAATCTATAATGAATCTTTTCCCAATCCTTCCTCTCAGAATGAATTACTCTCTTCCCTGACTCATCTTTGGTGTGTGTGTGTGTATGTGTATGTGTGTCAGTCAATAGATTTAATGACAAAACTGAAGTTACTTATATAAATTATTGACCCTATTAGACAGTGTGCCCCTTTAAGGACAGGACCTGTGTCTTATTCACTTTCATGAACTCTACAGCAGACTAGTAAAGGGTCTCTCTTAAATAAGATATTTGCTGAACTAGGCCGGGTGCAGTGTCTCATACCTGTAATCTCAGCACTTTGGGAGGCTGAAGCAGGTGGATCATTTGAGGTCAGGAGTTTGAGACCAGCCTGGCAAACATGGCAAAACCCCATCTTTACTAAAAATGGAAAAACTAGTCAGGCGTGGTGGTGGGTGCCTACAAGCCCAGCTACTCTGGAGGCTGAGGCAGGAGAATTGCTTGAACCCGAGAGGCGGAGGTTGCAGTGAACCATAATTGTGCCACTCCACCCCGCCCAAAAAAAAAAAGTAAAACCCCAAAAAAAAAAAAAAAAAAAAAAAAAAAAGGCAGAACTAAATTTAGACCATCCTCTAAAGTTTAAAAGAATTCTGCACAATTAAAATAAAGCTTAAATTAAGGTCTATATATCCTTTAAATAAGACTTTATACTGAATCTGCTATATAGACTGTCCCATTTCTTTTTTAATGATAGGAAGGATTTCATTTATTTATTTAATTTATTTATTTATTTATTTTTTTGAGATGGAGTGTCTCTCCATCACCCATGTTGGAGTGCAGCGGCGTGATCTCGGCTCACTGCAAGCTCTGCCTCCCGGGTTCATGCCATTCTCCTGCCTCAGCTTCCTGAGTAGCTGGGACTACAGGTGCCCACCACCAAGCCTGGCTAATTTTTTGTATTTTTAGTAGAGATGGGGTTTCACCATGTTAGCCAGGATGGTCTTGATCTCCTGACCTTGTGATCTGCCCACCTCAGCCTCCCAAAGTGCTGGGATTACAGGCGTGAGTCACCACGCCCGGCCAGGATTTCACTTTTGTACCAATTTCTGTAGCAGTAAGGGAATGCTAACTTCTGTAGCAATTACAGTGAATTTCAAAAATTCAAAAATGCTTCTGAATTTCAGTGGCATTACACAATAGAAATTTTTATATATTGTCCTTCTAAGAGTTCAAAGCAGATTTTCCTGGCCAGTGGGCCCAATAGTGATTCAGGGACCCAGTTTCTTCCATATGATGGTTCTACTGTTCCCTGGAGTCTTAATATTCTTTGCACTTAACTTTTTTTTTCTTTTTTTTTTTATTATTATACTTTATGTTCTAGGGTACACGTGCACAACCTGCAGGTTTGTTACATATGTATACATGTGCCATGCTGGTGTGCTGCACCCATTAACTCGTCATTTACATTAGGTATATCTCCTAATGCTATCCATCCTCCCTCACCCCACCCCACAACAGGCCCCAGTGTGTGATGTTCCCCTTTCTGTGTCCAAGTGATCTCATTGTTCAATTCCCACCTATAAGTGAGAACATGCGGTGTTTGGTTTTCTGTTCTTGCGATAGTTTGCTGAGAATGATGGTTTCTAGTGGCATCCATGTCCCTACAAAGAACACGAACTCATCCTTTTTAATGGCTGCATAGTATTCCATGGTGTATATGTGCCACATTTTCTTAATCCAGTCTGTCACTGATGGACATTTGGGTTGGTTCCAAGTCTTTGCTATTGTGAATAGTGCCGCAGTAAACATACATGTGCATGTATCCTTATAGCAGCATGATTTATAATCCTTTGGGTATATACCCGGTAATGGGATGGCTGGGTCAAATGGTATTTCTAGTTCTAGATCCTTGAGGAATTGCCACACTGTCTTCTACAATGGTTGAGCTAGTTTACATAGACTGCCCCATTTCAAATTGCTGTTCAAAGGATGTAGAATGGCCCTTGCCCTAAAATGTCCTAATCACTCTTCAGCCTTAAATCCCATCATGTGTAATCAGGGCAACATCTGATACAGCAGAAGGGCCTCTGTTGCACATGCCACCTAGGACTGGCCCTCTTCAATAGCAGTTTTTCCGTTTAAATTACTTTTAGGCCTCCAATAACAATTTCTTTGTTAAAGTAAACTCTATTTGCCTGAGATTCAACACTAAGGGTTTCTCTATCCATTTCAGGTAGGAATGGGAGATTAGTTTCCTAGTATAAATTCTCTAGATGTTGAATAGAAGAAAATGAAATTCAGATTTAAAAACATCTCATCAGTATTTCAAGTCTGTGGCCAATCAACAGGAATCCACTGAGCATTTTCTACGAAACTAGTATTGTTTATGACAGTCCATGGTGTTTAAAGGGCATTGAGGTATGCTCTTCATTCCCAAGGAGTTTTGCGTGCATAGCCAAGAAAAAGGACAGAACTAGTATGTGAAATGATTTAAGAATACCAACTTCAGGGTAAGGGATTATGAAGAGCAGCCTCATCTAGAGAAGGAAGAGATTTCCATGGGTTGGTGTCATTGATAAAGCCTTACGGAGCACAGTCTGTATGTCTTGTTTGAGTAAAGAATGAGGAAGAACCAGTGTATTAGCTTCCCAGGGTTGCTGTAACAAATTACCACAAACTGGATGTCTTAACAGAAATTTTTTCTGTTACAGTTCTAGAGGCAAGAAGTCTGAAATTAAGATTTCTACAGGGCCATGTTCCCTCCAGAGGCTCTAGAGGAGATTCGGTTCCTTGTGTTTTCCAGCCTCTGGTAGCCCCAGGCATTCCTTGGCTTGTGGCCACATCATTCCAATTTCTGCCTTCATGGTCACATTGCCTCCTCCTTTTCTCTGTGTCTTCTCTTCTGTGGGTCTATCTCATAAGGATACATATGATTGCATTTAGGGCCTACCTAGATAATCAAATATAGACCCATCATCTTAAGATCCTTAATTTAATCATATATTTTGCCATATTCACTTTTTTGTCCTATAAGGTATTATAATATTCACATGTTCTGGGGATTAGGACATGGGCGTAACACCTAGGGGACTGCCATTCAACCCACTATTGGCACCTACATAAGTTGCAGGGCCTAGTGCAAAATGAAAATACTGGGCTCCATATTCGTTCAAAAACCGGGAAAATTGTGTCATTAAAAGTACTGAGAAGCTTGCTTTCTTTGATGTTTCCCTCTCTTATCATGATTTTTTTCTTTGCTATTTAATGTCATTCTTTAAAAAAAGGAAATTTAAATTTTAAGCCCTTTGCATGAATTTGGCCATTTATATTTATATTGTGCAGTGCCAGTTTTAAATACAAATCTAACAGTATTTAACTCATATACAGAACTACCAAAATTACACAATTTGTATTTCATAAAAAATACATGCCTACATGTTTTATTCTGACCAGAACCATGGAAATGCTGCACAAAACTAACTCAACCCTTTTTATTATATCTGTGGATACACATACCTTCTTTTTCTTTCTTTTTCTTCTTTTTGTGATAAGGCCTTGCTCTGTTGCCTGGGTTGGAGTGCAGTGGTGTGATCACGGCTCACTGCAGCCTCGACCTCCCAGGCTCAGGCAATCCTCCAACCTCAGCCTCCTGAGTAACTGGGACTACAGGTGTGTGCCACCACACCTGCCTTTTTTTTTTTCTCCCTGTGGAAATGCAATCTCACTATGTTGCCCAGGCTGATCTTGAACTCCTAGCCTCAAATGATCCTCCTTCCTTGGCCTCCCAAAGAGCTGGAATTACAGGCATAAACCACAGCACTCGACCACAATATACACACTTTCTACCAGCACTCTATCTTTGGCTTAGTGATGATTAAGGAAGGACTGAAAGGAAAAGGAAATCTAGGCTGACCTATCTTCCCCTTTCCTTCCATGTCATCATTTTCCACATAAGTGGCTGGCTAATACAGGGAAGTATTATGAGTCAGAAAGGGTATGAGAAG
This sequence comes from Theropithecus gelada, assembly GCF_003255815.1. Taxonomy (NCBI): domain Eukaryota; kingdom Metazoa; phylum Chordata; class Mammalia; order Primates; family Cercopithecidae; genus Theropithecus; species Theropithecus gelada. Next base: position 104,760,350 of record NC_037671.1, on the reverse strand, counting down.
GCCACTTGGTAATACATGTTGCCTAGAATGCCATTGCCTTCTTTCGCATTGGAAACAAGTTCTGATCCTGATGAAAAGCATGGCCTTTCAACAGTATCAGGACCCACCCTCACTCACATAGATATTACACACTTACCTTGTACTCACTGCGTCTCCCTGCATTCCCACACACTGCAGGTCCTCCAGAATTCTGTGCTAGTGGGGCATCATGAATGCAGTTATGTGAATGGGTGGCAAGCAGGCATGCATGTTAGGTTTATCTCTGCTCATGTACATGTTCCATTATACTATTGGACTTTACTTCCACAAGTTGAAAGATAAAATTGTTAAGAATTTCTAGGCAGGCGGATCACCTGAGGTCAGGAGATTGAGACCAGCCAGACCAACACGGCTAAACCTCATCTCTACTAAAAATGCAAAATTAGCTGGGCCTGGTGGCACACACCTGTAATCCCAGCTATTCTGGAGGCTTAGGCAGGAGAATCACTTGAACCTGGAAGACGGAGGTTGCAGTGAGCCGAGATCGCACCATTGCACTCCAGCCTGGACAACAAGAGCGAAACTCCATCTAAAAAAAGAATTTCAAGATGACAAACTCAGAGCATTAAAGCAAGCATGAGGTCCTTCTAAGCACTGAGCCCTGTGTGACTATGCAGGTTGCAAGCAATGAAGGACCCTGCAAAGAAGGGCCATGTGGTGTCATTTTTCAAAATGTGGCTTCTAGCTCATTTGTAAATTGTGATCCATTGGTGGTTGTTAAACCTATTTAAATGTGGTCTGTGGCCAACTTCAACACACATGCATACATACACACATATTTAGAAATAGAAGTGTTTTACAAATAAGCATAAGCCTCATATTGTGAAACTTGTAATTCAAATATGAGTATCTATGTGTCTGTCTCTTGCTGTGAGTCATTGAAACCACTGTTCTAAGGACTGGCCCATGGACTGTGGAGTCAGACATAGGCACTTTATTCCCATTTCTATTACTGTCAATGCCCTTAAAATACATCACTTACTTGAGCCCAAGTTTCTTCATATGTATGAGGTTCAAATTGGATAAGTGATGTGCTAGGTAAAAAATTAAGTTAAGCCTAAGCTGATGATTCACTCCAGTAATCTTATACAAATGGCCGAATAAAAGTGATAATTGAATGAAGATTTTCAATCCTGTCATCAAATATGGAATGAATTTTTTTATTTTAATAGAGCACTATTTCCTGGTTTGTTTAAGTACTTTGAGAGATATAAAGTCTCTCTTGCATCAGAATAAGTGGTTTACATACAAGCCTTTCAAATACAGGTTATAGCTTAATATATATGATAATAACAAGCACCACTAACAAATATCTGCATATCACACTATTCATGGTATCATATTGAGAGAATGGTGCTGTGTAGCAGTATACAGACCAGCTTCTCAGTCTAAGAACATATATGCCTCTGAACAAATGCCATTTGAGGGTTCCCTCAAATGATCAGAAAAGTAATTTGTAATTTAAAGAGTCATAAAGGCTCATTAAATATCCAGGTTTACATGTTAATCAGTGTGAAGTTGATGGACCATGCTTGCATTAAACTTCTGTAGCATAGTCTAGATACTCTGAAAAAATGGAACGCACCATTTTAGAAGGAAAGAAAGAAATACCCATGAGTAACCTCCCACAGTCTGGTATTGAAATCCAAAAGTAAGTATCTCTATAAGGATCTATAAACTATCCTTTGGAAAACTTAATCATTATGGCTGTGGTCTTCCCTGTGATCCTAAGACACCGAAGATGATGCATTTAGGCCATATCATTTTAGATATCGCCTCCATTTGGAAGAGGAAGGCCTCTGACTGTGGTTTTATCTTATTCACATTATGTAACATATTTGGTTTTCGTTCAGAAAAGGAAGAAGCTTTTCTGAGAGACACATTTAGGCTCTTCACACCTTTCTTAAAATGGTTGATTTTTTTTTTTTAAAAAAAGATGTTTTTAATATAACAAAGCAACTGGATTTGATGCCAACAATAGTGTAATAAATCCAAAGTACTTTTCAAACGAGTACCTTTGCCCTCAAAAACTGTATGGGTTTTTCCTTTTTATACTTACTTCATTTAGTATTCTATTTACAGAAGAAGAGCAATCTCATAGCTACCTCATTCACCAGGCAAAGACAACAAAGACGTGATTTCACTGATCACCAGAGGATCTGTGGTTTTAACTACAGACCATCTGACAAAAAGAAACCCCAGTCTCTGGGTGGGATGAAAACTGAAATGTAGATGGATCTAAACCAGACAGCTCCATTTCCCTCCCCCCAAAATGTATGCACTCAGGAAACATATTTTCAACATCCCTGCACCAGGTTGCAGAAGAGAAAGTGGGATTCCTAAAAACACAAAGGAATTCAGACACATCTTTGGCTGCCAGAGCATACTTCAGACAAAAAGGTTAAAGCTATTAAGAAAGCAGGCAACAGAGTTGCCAGATGACCAGATGCTGTGGTGAAAATGCATCTAGTGTGGATTTTACTCCAGACATCAATGTACACACTGAACTTTTAGGAAGGTGAGAGGAAAACATAGGAATTAATAATTTCCTGATTCAATGCTTCAAGGGGCAACCAAGCCCACTATTGATTAGTCAGTCTTTATTTTCTCTTCCTGGTCTATGTCTATGCTAAATTGTGTTTGTAAGATTTGTTTAAATTGTCTGCTGTCCTTCCCCATTATTTTTTCGGCTCCTCTGTGGTGGTAAACTGAGCATTCCCTCTGAATTTGGGCTGAATTTAGAAGAGTGTTGGGTTGACTGTACAGTTAACACTATAGAAAACACTCTAATGACTCCTACTAAACATGCAGAGTAAAAATTTGCCCACAAGAACTCTCAAGCAAGTAATTCATAATAAAAAAGAACAATACAATTTTAACAGTTTTAGGAATTCAATATGCCATATGGCTCTCACAGATCAATCTGGCCATAAAAATTGGTTTTCAGCTATTGATATTTTTATTATTTTAGTTAACAGCACTCTCATCAGAAAACATTTTAAAGTACCATAGTCAAAAGTAAGCCACAGACCACAAATCTGTGTATTTGTGTTTTAAAAAGGGAGAGGTCTATATATAGTCTTGTCATTGTCCAAAATGTTAAGAAAGAAAACCAAAATCCACAAATAAACAAAAATATTCACAGATATGTTCTATCTAGCTAGCACCATGTTCTTAAATGAATTTGAATGTCTTTAGGCAGAGCATATATTCCCCAGGTGCCAAAGGCTGATCATTTCCTATTATTATTTCACGTTTTACGTTGCCCTCCTGTCCAGTAAAGGCATTTGAGTTTACTACCCCTACCCAGATCATCAGGAGACTTAATGCTATGGCTTGAATGTTTGTCCCCTCCAAAACTCATGTTGAAACTTGATCCTCAATATGGTAGTATTGAGAAATGGGGCCTTCAAGAGGTGATTAGGTCATGAGAGCTCTGCCCACTTAAATAAATTAATCCATTAATGGATTAGTAAATTATAGATTACTAGATTAATGAGTTATCACAGGAGTGAGGCTGGTGACTTCATAAGAAGAGGAAGAGAGACCCGAGCTAGCATGTGCTGGAACATGTGATGCCTCGGGACTCAGCAGAGTCCCCACCAGCAAGAAGACTGTCACCAGATGTAGCCCCGCAACCTTGGACCTCTCAGACTTCATAAATGTAAGACACAAACCTCTTTTCTTTTTAAATTACCCAGTTTTAGGTGTTCTGTTATAAGCAACAGAAAATGGTCTAAGACGCTTAATAAAAACATGATTTTTATTATTACCACAAACTAGTACAGAGACTGATCAGTTGATTAAAGGCTGCTGTATGGCCAGGCACAGTGGCTCACACCTGTAATCCCAGCACTTTGGAAGGATGAGGCAGGAGGATCATTTGAGGCCAGGGGTTCAAGACCAGTCTGGGTATTATGGCTAGACCCCATCTCAATAAAAAGAAATTTTTAAGTTAGCCAGGAGTGGTGGTGAGTGCTTGTAGTCCTAGCAACTCAGAGGGCTGAGGCAAGAGGATCCCTTGAGCCCAGGAGTTTAGAGTTACAATGAGCTACGATTGCACCACTGCACCCCACTCTGAGCAACAGAGTGAAGCCCTGTATCATAAAATATAAAGGTTGCCGTAGTAGCATAAGCAGAACATTCATGCAAATGAGACATGAGTGGAAGATTTTTATAATAGAATGAGCATAAGATACTACACGAGGCAAACAAATGACTTTTATGAAAATGAAGTTAGATATATTCTAGAAATCTAGGAGCTGAGCCTGAAGTAAGATATGAATAAAGCTTATACACTAGAGATATACAGGAATATCTTTAAAACATCTTTCCAGTTGGGCATGCACCTAATAGGACACCACTCAATACCTGCTTGTTAAATAAACATTTCTAAATATATTTTTTAAATTGTAGGTCAGTCAGATATTTTATGTTTCGAATTTGAAGAAACTTCAAATGAATAGTTTAGGATACAAGGTGATTGACATTGTTCAGTTCATGTACTTTTGACTGTTGCTGGTGATTCAAACAAAATTCCTCTACACTAGGCTCAAAATAAAGGGATGGAGGAATATTTACCAAGCAAATGGAAAGCAGAAAAAAAGCAGAGTTGCAGTCCTAGTCTCTGACAAAACAGATTTTAAACCAACAAAGATAAAAAAAAAAAAAAGGCATTACATAACGATAAAAGGAACAATTCAGTGAGAAGAGCTAACTATCCTAAATATACATGCACCTAATACAAGAGCACCCAGATTCATAAAATAAGTTATTAGAGATCTATGGAGACTTAGACTCCCACACAATAACAGTGGGAGACTTTAACACCCCACTGTCCATATTAGACAGATCAACCGGACAGAAAATTAACAAGGATATTAACTCAGCTATGGATATTGAACTCAGCTATGTATCAAGTGGACCTAACAGATGGACCTAACAGATATCTACAAAACTCTCCACCTCAAATAAACAAAATATACATTATTCTAAGTGCCACATAGCACTTATTCTAAAATTGACCACATAACTGGAAGTAGAACACTCCTCAGCAAATGCAAAAGAACAGAAATCATAACAGTCTCTCAGACCACAGTGCAATCAAAATAGAACTCGGAATTAAGAAACTCACTCAAAACTGCACAATTACATGGAAATTGAACAACCTGCTCCTGAATGACTCTGGGGTAAATAACGAAATTAAGGCAGAAATCAAGAAGTTCTTTGAAACCAACAAGGATGAAGACACGATGTACCGGAATCTTGGGACACAGCTAAAGCAGTGTTAAGAGGGAAATTTATAGCACTAAATGTCCACATCAGAAAGCTAGACAGGTCACAAATCGACACCCTAACATCACAAACTTGCTGTACTCTGAGAAGTAAATGTCTGAATTTTTTTGTATTTGCAAAGTCAAATCATTTCCATTTTAATTGAAGAGTATATTCAAAGCTAGAAGGGAGGAAACGAGGTAACAAAGAAATGAGTAAATAACACTTTATTGAAACCTCCAAAGAAGTTATATTTTAATGTTGGGACAGCAAGAGCATTTAAACTGGTTCCTACTGTGAATGACAGAGTGAGACTTAGCAGTATAAGGGATTTTTCAGAAAGCCCTAAAACCATTTTTATTTTCCTTCAAGTTTTGTTGTTTGAAACCTCAAATTTTCTAAAACATTTTCCCCTTAACTTCAGCCTTTGTTTTCCAAAGGAAATTTAATTTAAAAAAAGTTGTTTTAACTAAATTCAAACTTGTATTATACAAATAAGACAGGTTTTTGTTTGAAATTAATTCTTGTTTGCTTCTAGAACTACTAAGAAAATCAAATTCAAAAGGCTGAGCTAATACATTTTCAGATCTGAAGGCAACAGAAGCTAAAACATTTTAAGTTTTGTTCTCAGTTCAGACTGGAAATCATTTAATTTAAATTATTTATTTGATTTTGGGGATAAAGTAAAAATACGTACCAATAAATAACCTGGAATATTGATATATCTAGAATCTAGATATAACGAAAACTTAGTTCAAGGTCGCTTTAGGAAGGTGCAAACTGGCAAATCTGTGTCTCTACTCATGTCCAGGGTTTCTCATTGGAGAAGGAGCAGAAGTAGATGAACGCCGCAACATTAGAAACCTCTGCTATGAAAATAGGGCCCCGCAAGACCTGCACTTTTTAGAGTATTACTACCTCTGTTTGTTTTGTTATACTGTGTACATGACTATGCTTTAAAAACTAAAGCATAATCATGGATCACAGTAGAAGTGCTCCGAGGAAATGTTCTTCTCAAATTGAGAGCCTTTTAAAACTACTTTTATAACTTCCCCTTGTTCCTGCTTCAGGAGTCAAATGCCGGGTGCTGGACTAGGCACTGAACATATTGCAATAATTAAGAAATCCTCTGAACTCCAGAAAGATACAACTTTGTAAGGGAGGTGGGCCTATAAAGAGATAAGTTGTCATTAGGGAGAAGTACAACTAGTGTATGAATGTTTGGAAATTATGGCATCATCAGAATATAAGTGCTAACCTATCACCTGCGTAAGCTTATCTCACAAGGTGTCCCATGAGCTTGCAATGTGCAAATATCAGGGCAGCTCAGCCTCTGCTGTTCTGCAGACCCCATCAGCAGAAACCCTCACTCCTGAGCATGTCCATGTCCCTGCTCACATAAAAGAACCACAGACACAGCCTTTTCCTTCCATGGGTAGAGAAAGACAAACTGAGTCACCTCTAAGACAAAATGCAGGACAGAAGTTTGTCATTGACTTTTCCAGCCTGCCATTTCCAGGAAGTTTGGACACAGAGACAGACACACATAGAGGAAGAAGGCCATGTGAACAAGAAGGCAGAGATTGGAGTGATGCATCAGCCAGCCAAGGAATGCCAAAGATTGCCAACCAACCATCGGAGAAGTCTGAGACAGTCTCCCTCACAGCCCTCAGAAAAAACCAACCTACTGACTCCTTCATATTGCACATCTAGCCTCCAGAAGTGAAATCAAACATTTCTGCTGTTAAAGTCGCCAGTTTATGGAACTTCGTTATGGCAGCCCTAGCAAACGAATACATGCACTTTTACCAAACCTGGTTTTCCAGACTTTCTGACAGTTTTTTTGAGCTATCCAGTGTCCTTCTAATACATTCCTTTTCTTAACTTCTTGTTTACCCTTTAGAACCTTGATTGGGTTTTTTTTTTTAATCCATTTTTCTCTTTCTCTTTCTTAACAGTTTTAATGTCCACTTTAGGATTCACGTGGTTCTAGGGAAAATGATTTCACCCCAGGATCTTGGGTAGAGCATATGACTTCTGTTTAGCCAATCAACATAGTGATTCTTTTTCCAAGTAGGCAAGTTTCTGAAGATGACCCAATCACAGTGAAGTGCCAGACATTTTCTAGGAATGCTGAGGCAAAGATATTCCATCTTTCCTGCTGTACGTAAAGATGCCTGTAGCCTAGCAATTCTGACAAGCCTGCCTCAAAGAGAAGTCAACCACACAAGACTAGAAACAAGGAAGGGAAGAAATCTGGTGCTTAGTGGTATCTTTGAACTGCTGGTTCAGGCCACACCTGAAGTCAGCTCTCCCAGTGGACTTGTCATCACTCGAGCTAATCAATTGCCCTTATTTTTTAAGCGACGGGAAACAGATATTTTGCTCTCTCCAGCTAAAACCATCTGAACTTGAACTCCCCATTTATACTTTAAACATCATTTACAGGATGACATTTTAAGTCCAGAGGGGTCATCATCTGATTCCTGAGATGATGGTACTGACCCCGAAGGAAATGATACTATTGAGGATGAGGATGATGATGGCGGTGGTGGTAGTGATGGATTTCACTTCCTAGCTGCCTACTGTGTGTAAGGAACATGTTGAAAACTGCTGTGAAACAAACGTTGGAACTGGGTCTTGAATGGTACGTAGGAGTGTGCTAGGCATTTCAGGCTTTCAGGGATGATAAGCATCTGAAACCAAGCTCACATTTCCTGTCTTCCTTTGCTGTGTCTTACCTGCCTGTGCCTGAGTCATGCAACACAGGTACAAATGGTCCTGTAATTGTGGCTCTGCACGTTAACGGGAACAAAAGAAACAATAAATTCTCAGCTTTGTCTGCCCTGAGGGAGTGGGGCTGGCCATAATTTCCTCTTTCCAGTGGGGTTTATGGTGTGCCCTGGCTACTGTGTGCACTGAGTCATAACTCCTTCCCTCGTCTCCTAGTACTTGTTCCTTATTTTCCATGGTTGGACTTTTATTCTGGTTTCTTATTTGCACTGCAGTCTTTTGTTGTGGATAAAAATCTCAATCGTCAGCCACTTGCCATTCAGGAGGCTCTTTGTAGCACAGAAAGACCTCCTTGAATCTGATTAAATCACCTCCACAGCCCCCACCCAGATATTCCTGCAGCCTTGCCTTTTGTAATCACTAAACTTGACTGAGCTGTTGATTCTGACCTACCTCAGGTCTGAGCTTAGCGCTTGGCCTCTGGGATGGGGATCCCTGGCTACTCTTCCCAGTAGAAAGCCCTGTTATTGTCAGGCTCTTTCTACTTGCTCCTTTAGCCGTGATTTCAGTCCTTTCTCTAGTCCAGCAAATGTCACAGACAAAGCCAGATGGATTATGACACTCCTTCCATCTTCAGCCTCATAATTTTAGCTTTTCTTATCACAGATCCTGGGAATTCAGTGTTCTTTCTCTTGAAACCTCTTCATTTCCCTTGGACTTTCCCTGTAATATCAGCATTAACGTGGGTCTCCTGTTGCAGAATGGTAATTCGACAGTTGCCTTTACCCCTCTATCCTGTAAGAGCCACAATTTATTTTGCTTTGAGTTCCCCCAAACACAATTATTTACCAGTGAATTAAGGAATAAAAGTATTTGAGTGTTAGGAATCGGAGAATAGATCAAATAAAAATGAGGATGTGAATGAAACATGTGAACAACACACCCACAGGAGTGACAACTAAAGGATTCAAAATAAGAGAAAACCCAGATGTTGGGGAGGAAAATACTAGACATATGTGAACATCACTGTGTGCAAAAAATGACAATTACAGTTAAACAGTGCACAGAAGCAGGAAAGATCATCCACAGAAATGCTGTCATAGACACTAGGAACAATGACATAAAAACAGGAAAAAAAAATTATGCCATTTTCATGCCAATCACCTTCATTTATATGAATTGCTTTATATTAAGAATATCATTAAATGTTCCTATATGAAATTCAAGTTTATTTATAGCAGTTTAGGATTATTTATAGCAGTTATAGTATGATCAAATGCTCATAAATTTAATTAAAGAGACAATTATTTCAGTTATGTATTATATTCCATTGAGAAGAAATCATCCTGGGTATTACAGAGGTAAATAAGGATGTTTACACGTAACTCCAAAGTGTGAGTACACATGCCACAATCATAATGCAGAATACAGGTATGTATCTGAGGATATGAAGTGCTGGAGGTGATATCCAGTTGAGTCAGAGAAGAGCCAGCTTCTGAGATTAGACAGAATTTAGGCAGCAGACTTAGAAAAGGGAAATGGCATCACTTAGGCTGTGCAGTAAGCATGCTGGTTTCTGTGCTATCTTAGTTTACCTTCACTTTTTCCCCTGTCTGCTACTATTAATACCTTTGGGAATAAAACAAAGATCTTAGCATTCTCAACACAAGGTTTGGGACTCTGTAGAGACTGATACTTACCATATTTAGCCAACTTTTAACGTGTTCCTTTCCCATGCTAAACACGCAGAATAAAATAAATATTTATCATTGACAGAGCCCCTTTTTCACTAGATTCATTTCTCTAAACAGTTATCTAACTTGTTTCCTCCCTGGATTTGGAAAACTGGAAAGTTCTTGCTTTTCTTCATTGACTGCATCTTTGGGAAGTCATTCCAGCTTTATTACAAAACGGAGTGACATTTCCCAGAAAGATGGAAAATATTTTGACCATTTCAAGCCCTGTCACCTTAGCAAGATACCTCACTCTGTTTTTGCAATATCCACGTCTGGGTCAGGGTTTAAACTCTAAGACCCCACACCATAAAAAAAGCATAGGACTCGCAGATTCTGGCTTTCTTTGTGCTGAATCAGGAAACAAAAATGTCAGTTTTTTGTAACTCTGGGTTTATCCTATTCTCTCCTAACCAGATGCACATACTTTGAAAAGACTCTTTTTTTAACAACCATGAATGTGAAGACAATGCTTGTTTAAATGTTATTAAATGGAGAATATTGAGTCTATTATGAGTATCCCTTGATGTGGTATGACTTCCTGACAAATGGTCACTAATGAAGAAACTGAAGAAGGAAAACTTATTTTATAATACTGAGAAAGTTTACTGTTGAATAAGCTATTTGAGTTAATGGGTACTTCTGGACCTAATGTTCATGTTGTTATAGGCAGTCATTCTTGGAAAGTTTTTCTTCGCTTCGCTGACTTAGAAATAGAAATCTACCTTGTTGTAGTGCCTTGTTTCTCATAGAAATACTCGCCAAGTTTAATCAGTACTAAACTCTTTCCAGATTCATTTAGTGGATTGGCTATGGCTGACCAAAAGGTAACTCTGAATTGCAAAATATTCAATAAGTTGTGCTTAAGAGTCAAGCTTAGAATGACATACATGGAATAGAAAAAATGACCTCTTTTTGTCTCTTTATGATAAAGAGTTGGCCCAGCACAGTTTTCATAACCAGGTGTGACATTTTCTCTCATCTTTTGCAAATTAATTTCATCTTTTACGTGTGTAAAAAGTAGGGTTTTTATAAGGTAACACATAAGGCAAAAACAAAATATTTGAACACATTAAATAAATATGTATGAAGAGACTGTTATACGTAAGGCATGGTTGGTACTGGAGATATGGTGTTGAAAAGATAGGCCCTGTAGCAGGCGCAGTGGCTCACATCTGTAATCCCAGCACTTTGGGAGGCCGAGGTGGGAGGATCACGAGGTCAGGAGTTCGAGACCAGCCTGACCACCATGGCGAAACCCCATAGCTACTAAAAATACAAAAATTAGCTGGGTGTCGTGGTGTGTGCCTGTAATCCTAACTACTCGGGAGGCTGAGGCAGGGGAATCGCTTGAACCTGGGAGGCAGAGTTTGCAGTGAGCCGAGATTGCACCACTGCACTACAGCCTGGTGAAACAGAGACTCCATCTCAAAAAAAAAAAAAAAGACCCTGTGAGTTCCACAGGGAAAAGGAGAGACAGGAGACTCAATGAGCAGAAACCATCAGGTGTGGTGAGTTCAGATCATTATTCACAAAGTAAATTGAGGAGCAACATTCATTACCAAACAAAAGAATTGTAACTATTCTCTCAGAAGATAATTTGCACATGAACTTCTTATTTATATGAAATTTTAAAATTGTCTTTTCCTTCATTTGATAACAAGCAGCTCAGTTTTTATACTTTGTTCAGAATAGTCAAGAAAAATGTCTAAATGATTAATGATTACTGGTTGTGGATGATCACTGAGGGAGATGATTTAAATAAGTCTTTTAGAAATTGGACATGGAAGTAAACTAAAAGTTTCTATCAGAAAAAAATGTAAATAATTTAATGAAACTAAGGGTAGAAGAGGAAATAAAGCATGCTTTAATTATATAGTAATTTTGAACTAACGTCTAAAAGCAACTTGAAAATTAAATATTAGCTTTCAGTTTATGTATTGAGTTGTGCTTTATTCAGCAATGGAGAAAGGTAAGATTCAGGCTTCTCCTTCAGAAGCTCATTGTTTAGGTGGCATAGAAGACAAGTAGGCAATCCTGATACACCATGCTGGGAAGAGAAGACACTTTATAGCCATCAGAGAACATTTGTGAAGCACAGCACAGTTGTTTGAAAGAACACGACTGGTTCTTGAGACCCTGATTTATACGGGTTGGCAGAGCAGAGGGTGTGTGCTGGAAGAAGACTTACAAGTCAGGATAAGAGTTTAGATTTTAACATGAAGTTACTGGAGAAGCCCAGAAGGCTTTTAAGCCTGAGGAGTGAAGGGGTTGGATGACGTCAGGTAATTTCTTTTTAGAAAAATCTTTCTGGTTGCATGGTGGAAAATTGATCACAGAAAGAGAAGTCTGGAATCATGGATAAAATAGGAAGCCTTTGCAGCAATTCCAGTGAGAAATGAGCACGTCCTGCCCCATGACAATGGAAACAGAGTGGAGGAGATGGGCTGGGTCATTTGGTCAGAGGTGAGGGATAAGAGAATGATTCCAGACTGCACTGAATAATGAAGTGGACAACGGGAGCATTTACTGAGACGGGAAATGCGGGGAGAGAAGGAAGTTTCAGTCTAAGATAAAAAGCTGAATTTTGAACAAAAATTTAAGATGCATGTAAAATGCCTGTGAGTGGAGAATTCTGCCAGGCAGCTGCAAACACTGGCCTGGAGCTTCAGAGAAGAGATTGAGACTTAAGATTAAAAAAAAAAAAAAAAAAAAAAAAAGTATGTGAGGGAAATCACCCACCATGAACCTGTGAAGAAAAAAGAGGGTTGGGGACCCTTAATCCAATAAACATAGACATTTAAGGGCTAAGCAGACAAAAGGAGTTCTTCTAGATGACCAAGAAGAAAGGAAAATGTAAAACAGGAAAAGACTGGTGTGATTTTACGGTGGAGAGGATTTCAGGAGGGAAAACGTAGTGGATAGTGTTCATTGCTGTAGAGAGTGAGTGGGGTGTCTCCACTGGGTAACTGTGGCAGGAACAGTTTCACTGGCAGGGTGGGACCAGAAGTCAGCTTGCAGGAGAGTGAGGAGTTAATTAGAGGTGAGGGGCCAGGTACAGTGGCTCACGCCTGTAATCCCAGCACTTTGAGGGGGGCCAAGGCAGGTAGATAACAAGGTCAGATCTTGTGACCAGCCTTGGCCAATATGGTGAAACCCCATCTCTACAAAAATTACAAAAATTAGCTGGGCCTGGTGGCACGCGCCTATAATCCCAGCTACTCAGGAAGCTAAGGCAGAAGAATCACTTGAACCCAGGAGGCGGAGACTGCAGTGAGCAGAGATCGCACCATGCACTCCAGCCTGGGTGACAGAGTGAGACTCTGTCTCAAAAAAATTAAAATAAAATAAAACAATTAGAGGTGAGGGGGTAGAATAAGAAGTGTAGACTTTTTTGAGGATCTGTCTTCCAAAAGGCGAGAGTGGTTAGTAAACGTGTAGTTCTGTGTGTTTGTCTTGGAGTAAAAATAATACTCCCTGACACACACACACCTCCGAAGACAAACCCTGTCATTTCTTCCTCTAGCTTAAGAGTAGTAGAATGATGTTAGCACATAAAATTGTAACAATAGACACCCTACATTTTTTAATAGTTCCTTCCTCCCTTTTTTCTCCTTCCTTCCCTTTCTTTTCTGCCTGCCTTCCTTTCCTTCTTTAGTAATACAAGAAGAAATAACAAATTATCTTCAGTGAGCAGAAAAAAAAAAATATGGTAATGCAAAGGAATTAAGAATAGGTGTAAAATTTAAGAAATAAATAAGCAAAGCTTCAGATAACAGCAGTAATTCAAATTTGTAAACTCAGATCCAAGTACTTCTGTTTATTTTGAGTTATCTTTTAAACGAAGGTCTGCGTTCTTAAAAACAAATCTTCTATAGTTATCTTCTGAAGGAAATATATGAAAGTTAAAGTGCATCAGAAGAATGAGAGAACATTCATTGTTATATGAACAAAAGTCCAAAATGTTCTTTAAAAATCATACTTTCGTATTGATTTACCTCAGCAATAAGAGGAACCTTAGAATTTATTAGCCCATTTTACAGATGGGAAAACAGGCCCAGAGAGGTCTGGTGACTTGTCTAATTATACGACCAGGACAAAAATATTATCTCTCAACCTCCAACCACTACCACCCCAAAAGATTTTCTCTTCCTCAAACAAGTTATTGTTGGTTTTGAAAGGAAGGTAATAATGCTGTCCATTTAACTCCCAGAGGTTTCTTGTCCATAACTGGAAGGGCATCCAAAGTGCCTTGAGCTGTAGTAGGATGAACTGTATGCGCTGAAGGCATTTGCCTTCTCCGCATTCTATACCTTTGTGTTTATATTTACATCTACCTGTTGTCTTGGTCGCTCCCTGTGTTATTGTTTTACACCTATCGCCTACTTTCCAGTCATCTTGGTCCCTAATTTCACAGCCACACACTTGGACCTTTGTCATGTAAAGGTATTCCCCTTTTCCTATAGCTGCCTGCAGCTCTGCCAGTTGACTGTGTTTACCGTGTCTGTGTTGTGTCTGCGTACCAGCACGCAGATGGTCTGAGCTTCACTCAGAGACAGTCCCTGTCCTCGAGCTGTGTTCCCACAATTCATACAAAGGCCAGCCTCAAAAGGACCACCACTTAAGGGTCCTCTGTAAGATCAGAAACAGGAGGTTTTACCCCATATTTTCTGTACTGGTGGCCTTTCCGAGAGCCCCTTGCACATGACATTAGAATTGGAGGTACTTAAGAAAAAAAAGAATATTCTTAAAGCTAATCCTGCTGTTGACAGAAAGCAGAATTCGACTTTGGAAAGTATCCATTCCTTAATATCGCATATTGCTCTCATTTGCAGTGTAAAATGATGCAACTCACATTGTACTTTGTCCAGTAGGACACTTAATCCTCATGAAAGAAAGAAATGAATCACTGCAGCAAGACGCGCATCCCTGATGACTCTGACTTAAATTAGAAATGAGTAATTATTATAGGGATAAATAACTGTGAGTTTCTCAGAATAGATAAGTTTCCTCAAGTCATGAGACAGCGCTCACAGGATTCCCTCATCCCAAATCCTGGAAACGCTAAGCTTTGGACACCCCCATTCTTGCGTTCAGGAACTGAGACATTTAAATGGGCATGAGTGGAAAAATCCACATTTGCTCACAGGATATGAATACGGTTTCCTTGCTTCAAGTGGCATCTTAATGGGAATTGTGTTTCACACTCCAATTACAGAGGCCAAGTCCCGGAGAAAGGCGCTAACTTTCAATAGCTGTGTATAAATAGCATAGGAGAGTAAACAATTGGGGAACCACTTTCCCAGGCCAGCCTTCATGGACATCGAACCCCAGAACCAATCGCATGAGAAATATCACTCGTGCATTGCCACGGTGGCTTCCATATTAAAAGCTGGTGTTTACCATTCAGTCAGGAGAGAACTGTACTCAAAAAATCAATAAAATAGCATTGCTATTTTATCTTGATGAAGTTAGTCCAAAGCAAACGTCAATGTTTTTGAGAAAACAAATACTGTAAAGCAATTCAGATGTCTTCTAGAGAAAAGTAATTTATCACATCTCTTCTGAGCTTCAGGTATCTCCAGGAACTAGGAAATGTTTTGAAAATGAGGCAAAAATTGGAAAGCAGACTAATATCAAATAAATTGTTTCCCAAGCTATGATCATAATCCAAAAGCCTGGATAAAGAATGTATCTGTCATGTACTGTTCTCCTTTGTCTTAGCTTGATGAGTAAGAAGCTGAGCTATGGTTTCTTCACTGAGATCAGCTGTCTCCAGGAACTTGAGTAACTGTCTCCAACCCAGTGTGTGGACGAGAATTGCAGAAGGACCTTAGGTAATCCAGAATTCAGCAAAACACAAGATTGGCCGCTTGATAATCCATTCCTTGTATATAGCAACAAAATTACAGTGAAAAGTGTACCAAAAACTCTCCTCCAAGTAAGAGCATTAAGTTTTACAATAACAAAATCAATACCGTGCTGGACCCAGGATGTTTTGTGGATGATGCTTCCCCACTCTCCTGGTTACCTCAGAAGATTCTAGATGAACCACAAGCATTCCCACTTGTCTCTGAAGTTCACCATGGATCTGTCATTCATGAATTTAGCTAACTATTTGAGAAGTGATTTGTATCTCTATCCAACAATAAGTAACATATACTATTTTCTGTGTGAAATGACTTATTCTTGTTTGAACTAAATTTCTGTCTCTTGAATTTAACAGGTGATTTTTCTCATTCAATTAAATCATATTTGTAAACAAATGTGTTTTCTTCCCCCACACTTTGGATAATTTTGTAGATCTCAGCCTCTGCTTTTCCCAGACTAAAGAGTGTTTTTTTGTTGTTTTCTCGTATTTTTTGGCCATTTTAGTAGAACTATCAAGAAAACCTATAAATGTCAGAATCTCGGAAGTAGAGCAAAGATCCTTTTTGCTTCCCTTTTTTTTTTTTTTTTTTTTTTTTGAGACAGAGTCTCACTCTGTCACCCCGGCTAGGGTGCAGTGGTATGATCTCAGCTCACTACAACCTCCGCCTCCTGGGTTCAAGTGATTCTCCTGCCACAGTCTTCCGAGGAGTTGGCATTACAGGTGCCCACCACCACACCCAGCTAATTTTTTTGTATTTTTAGTAGAGACGAGTTTCGCCATGTTGGCCAGGCTGGTCTCGAACTCCTGACCTCAAGTGATCCGCCCTCCTTGGCCTCCCAAAGTGCTGGGATTACAGGCGTGTTTGCTCACTTCTTAATAGGGAACCTTTGTAGTGAACATGGAGATATATAATGGTCTAGAAGGAAATAAAATATACTACATTGTTTGGAGGCACATTTCCAGAGAGAAAGGCTTATTTGATTTGACTGCACAGGCCAATTTAGCAATTTTATTAAAAGTTTCTCAAATTGTCAATCTCCCTATCTTACCCCTATTATCTTTCAGGGGAAGAAAATAGTTACTTAGTAATTAGGCTAAATCAGAACATTTAGTCTTTGCATACATGATCTCATTTCATCCTTACCACACCTCTGAAAAATAGGCAAGACTATCCCTATTTTACAAATAAGGAACTGAGTCTCAGAGAGAAGTTAAAACCCAATACTGGGTTTGAATCCAGTCCTGACTCTAAGTACCCAGATGAGTAGCTGAAATTGCTTTCTAGCCCATCTCATTGGATGGATTCTTATTCCTTTAGGTTGATCCTTATCTTTTAGGGTGTGAATATATCCTTAACATTCACAGTTCCTTTATACCAGCTATGCATTTGAAGTATCTTAGGTAAAAACCATAATGACAGGAATGTATCTACTGCATCTGTCTCTGTAGCCATTTTTCTATTTTGGAAGTTCTGTTTGGAATGAGATTATAGCACATTCACTGGCATTAATCCCATATGAGTTAAAGTGAATTGCAGTAATGTTATTAAAAACATGAGATGCTACCAGTTTTTCATTTGGATGGCTGAAATTGTATGTATGGCTATTTTCCACTTGTGAATTCAATCTTTTATCCCCATGAAGCATCTAAAATGAGAGAAATAAAAATACTGTTGTTAAATATTTGTGAGATTATTTTGTAAGCCAGTGAAAACAGAATCTTTCATTTGTTTCACCAATAGTGGGAAGGTTTTCTTTTTAACTTTTCTGTGTATGTTCCCTTGGGGATGAGTCCACAAAACACAAAATAATATTCTTTTTTGTCCCCCCAAAAAAACACTATTAGTTCCACATGGTAACATCCATCTCCCTTTTCAGAAATGCCCTGAGAACTCCCCGGACAGACTCAATACGACTCAAAAACATAAGGAATGGCTTATTTTAACTTTTGTACTAAAGTCTAAGGCAAGACAACTTTTAAAATAATACACATGGTTGAAATTGAAGACTATGTTCTCTATATCATAATAGTTTTAAAATTAAAACAAATTTCTCCACTTTCTTGGGCCTTTGTGAAAATGGGAACCCATCGGGGTACCTAGACCAAAAGGCAGTGCCTCCTCCCTCCCCACGGCCAGGGAGATTATGGGTGCAACATGGCAGTCAACTGCTGAGGATACAGCCAGGGGCTAAAGCAGAATTTTTAACTATTAAACATCTACTAAAGTACCTGTGCTTCTCAAAAAGTATGATATATAGAACAGTTTTCCCCTAAAGTAATCATCTTATCTGACTTGTAGACAATCCTGGACAAATAAGTTTAGGGAATTAGGGCACATTTTCCTCCTTCTATCCTATTCATATCACATTACTGCCATATTAAGGGCCTGTGGTAGAGAAAACAGTTGAACTTTCTTTAATATTTCCTATCTTCTTTGACAAGGGAACTGTTTATCATATAGTGTCACATGAAGCTAATATTCCGTAGAGCACTTTGGAAACTTAGTCATCGGGAGAAAGGGCTCAAGATCTAAGAAGTTCAATCTAAATTTCTGTCTCTTAAATTTTACAAGTGTCACTTGGACAAGCCATAAGACCTCATCTAGAAAATGTGGAGAGGGGAGAATCCATTTTGTCCCTGTCTCAAAGGGAGATGAGAAGAAGGAAATGAAATAATGGGGTCAAAAGCATTTCTTAGACAGTAGAGTTGTGTGTACAGTTGTTAATATTTTATCTTTTGTTTTTTAAAGAAGAAAGTAAGAAAAAAGATGACTTTCTTGTAAGTGGCACAACAGACTCTCAAGTCGGGACGTAATCTGCGCCAAGGCCAGGGGCTCCGCTGACATCCCATCTTTCTACCCTGAGCTTTTTCTCCTTAAAGATCTCAGTGTGACCTTTGGACATGGTCTCCTTCTTTCTCATAATGTGCCTAAAACAGAATGCCAAAGTGTTCATTTTATACTTTAGCACATTTGTGGGCCAACGTTCAGAACCACCAGAAACCCAGGAAGTAGCGATACCTCTATCCATTAGCTAAAATGAGAAAGAAAAAAAAGAGATCACCAGCTAAAGCAAAACAGGCAAGATTCCTAAAATGATAGACACAGTAACTAGTTACTGAATAGAAACTTTGATGTCTGAAGAGTTACTGATATACATATTATTTTGGTTACATGGCGTGCCAACTAAAGTCTGTCTTTTGAATTTTTTTGAAAAGCACTATTAAATGTGGCTTTCCTTTAATTTGTAAATGATAAGTTCTCCATGTTTCCAGAAAAAGAACAAATAGTGAATAAACCCATAATGACAACTTGGTATAATTCCCTTCCCTGGACCTCTGCCATTGCCAATTTTCATCTATTCTTTGAGTTTGAAAAAATATTTTCTGTGTTTATATTCCATAATACTTTATACTTAGGACTTTATACTGATATGGTACCTTATTGACTTGGTCTTATAACAGTCGTTATAATCAGATGTGTGTAGTTATTAGCTGTACTTTTCACACTGAGATCCAGAAGAGAAGATTTAAGATATGTGCCTGAGTTCTTTTTTTTGAATATAGCCACCAGTTTATTATAAAGGATATTCCGAAGGATACAGATGACGAGATGCCTAGAGAAAGGTATGGAGGAAGGACTGCAGCACTTCCATGCCCTCCCTGGGCATAACAGGAACCCCCTTGTGTTCAGCTATCCAGAAGCTCCCCAAACCCAGTCCTCCTGGGTTTTTATGGAAGATTCATAAAGTCAGCATTTCTTCTCCCAGGGTATAAAGCCGGACCCTTTCTGGGGAGGATCTTATGACCCACAGTCAGAAAGGTAGGAGAATATTAGACTCCTGTCTTGCAGGTGAAAGGAGGGCAGGAGAAAGTGAGAGAGATTCTGTTTCCTAAGGCCTGCCCCTGAGGCCTAACACACTCAACATTAGAGCAAGACCGTGACAAGGGCTATGGGAGTTACGAGCCAGGAAACCAAATACACAACAAAAACCAATATATATGTCACAATACCACAGGTCACACCCTGGTTGTGGACCACATATCCCTTATGGCAAAACGAATGTGCATAATTTTTAATAAGTAGTCCAATCCATCATATTGCCTGAATGTCTCCCAGGGTGAGGCCACTCATGTTTGTAGTCTTTCCTTCAATCTTGTCAGGTTCCAAAAGCAGGAGTGGTCTCGGTCAACACACGGCTTCACCCTCTCAGGCATCTGGAATCACTGAGCTAAGAGACAAGGCCATCTCTTGCTCTGAGGCTCTTTAGAGTTGATTATGTAATATCGGATGCCCCTCCATTTACAACCTATTTATTCATTTCTTTACCCTCAGCTATTATTCTTCCTTTTCTCCACTTTTTACTCAACTTTTTCCACCTTTGGGAGAGACATGAGGTTCAGCCACTATGCTGGTCCGGGTTGCTGGTAGCAGTACTAGTCTAGTTTGTGCTGCCCCTCGGTCCATTGCCACTCATTTACAGTAGGGTTACATATGTTCCTAACTAGTGAGCCTGGTTTTGTTTTGTTTTTTTATGTAGACAGAGTCTTGCTCTGTCACCGTTACCCAGGCTGGAGTACAGTGGCAGGATCACAGCTCACTGCAACCTCTGCCCCTGGGTTTGAATGATCATCCCACCTCAGCCGCCTGAGTAGCTGGGATTACAGGCACCTGCCACCATACCTGGCTAAATTTGTTGCGTGTTTTTGTACAGACAGGGTTTCGCCATGTTGCCCAGGCTGGTCTCAAACTCCTGAGCTCAAGCATTCCACATGCCTCAGTCTCCCAAAGTGCTGGGATTACAGGCGTGAGCCACCGCACCCAGCCTAGTGAGCCATTTTTATCACCAGGCAATACAGCTGTGTTGATTCTTATCCTGGTGCCTGAGTTCTTAATGGTAATTAACAGGACAAGTGAGCTGAAGTAAAATAATAATAAATGATATTTGTTGATAATATACTCTGTGTCAAGTACTATAAATGCATTTTTTACCTTGAAAAATAGGTAATATTTTTGCCACTTTGCAGATGAATTAGGAATTTTTTTAAAAAGAATTTTATACCTCTCATAAGGTCAAGCAGCTAAAGGATGGAGCTGGGATTTGAACCCAGAAATTTGCCTCTAAGACTGGTCTTTCTTCATTGAGTAGTATTGCTTCTCCAAACCACCAGTATTGTAATTCTCGGTCATGTGATAGCATTTTATCTTTTCAAAACTATGTTTCACAACCTTTGGTTGTGTGAAAATAAAATAGCAGATTTTCTAGTATTTAGCTTTGAACCTACCCCAGTATAGATAGAGAATATTTAAACAAGAATCACGGCCATGCGTGGTGGCTCACACCTATAATCTCAGCACTTGAGGAGGCTGAGGTGGGAGGACCATTTGAGCCCAGGAGTTCGAGACCAGACCAGGCAACATAGTGAGACCCTATCTCTACAAAATATTTAAAATTTAGCTGGATATGGTAGCCTGCACCTGTGGTCTCAGCTACCCAGGAAGCTGAGGTGGGAAGATAGCTTCAGCCACAGAGTTGGAGGCTGCAGTGAGCCATGATGCCTGGTACCACGGAACTCCAGCCCGGGCAACAGAGCAAGACCCTGTCTTAAAGAAGTACCACCTAATTGGGCACTTCTTTTCATAGTAAAATCCTTCTCACTTCATGGATTAAAACAACCATTCAAAGAACACCTTCCTTTTGGGTACTCATGGCAAATCTGTTCTTTCTAAGAACATGCATACACAGTACAACATATTTTTGGTATAAAAACATATCTTACAAAGTATGTGGATATGTCTTTTCTTTCCTTGCTGATTTACTAACTTTTTAAAAATAACATCACATGATTTTTTTTATTCTAACTTTTCAGTATTCAACATAATTTTTGAAATTTTTAATCTTAAAAAATAGCCTTAGTACAAGTGATAATGCCCATTTTTATGGTTTTTCAGAATGTATACAACCATATTGTTTTTTTCAATTTTACTCTAAGTTCTGGGATACATGTACTGAACGTGCAAGTTTGTTACATAGCTATACATGTGCCATGGTGGTTTGCTGCACCCATCAACCTGTCATCTGGGCTTTAAGCCCCACATGCATTAGGTATTTGTCCTAATGCTCTCCCTCCCCTTGCTCCCCACCCCCAGACAGGCCCCCATGTGTGATGTTCCCCTCCCTATGTCCATGTGTTCTCATTGTTCAACTTCCACTTATGAGTGAGAACATGCGGTGTTTGGTTTTCTGTATCTGTGTTAGTTTGCTGAGAATGATGGTTTCTAGCTTCATCCATGTCCCTGCAAAGGACATGAACTCATTCTTTTTTATGGCTGCCTAGTATTCCATGGAATATATGTGCCACATTTTCTTTATCCAGTCTATCACTGGATATGGACATTTGGGTTGGTTCCAAGTCTTTGCTACTATAAATAGTGCTGCAGTAAACATACGTATGCATGTGTCTTTATAGTAGAATGATTTATGATCCTTTAGGTATATACCTAGTAATGGGATTGCTGGGTCAAATGGTATTTCTGGTTCTCGATCCTTAAGGAATCGCCACACTGTCTTCCAAAATGGTACAACCATATATTTTGAGAGTCTTCCAAGTGCCAGGCTTGCTTCGGGGCCTGGAGAGAAAGTGATTGATAGTGGAGACCCCTGTCCTGTGGAAACTTACAGAGGGGAAGTAGCCAAGAAAATCATAACCACAGTAGAGACAGATTAAGAATGTTATGTTAAGTAGAAAGTTAACTAAATTGGGGTATTAGGAAAGAATTACCCAAGGGATTGGTATATAAGCCAAATCTTGAGGGATGGGTATATTTTGATTAGGCAGGTAGACAGGTAAGAATGACTCAAGCCCACGTAGCTATTAATTTGAGACAGGTATGACACATGGGGTGAATGGAAAAGGCTCTGCATTGCTTGAAATATATCTCCATCAAGTGTAAGTAATTTTCTCAGTTGCAGGTTTGGGGGCAAAACTTTAATATTCCAATGAGCTCAGCACTCTTCACAGCCTTTTCTAGTCAAAAATGAGAAAATGATGGATTTAATCAGGATAGAATGGGGTACAGAGATAGTTAAATAGTTAATGTAGTAGGATATTTCCTAGAGTCAAATTCCTATGGTCAGATGCATCAAAGCAGCATGCATACAACATCGTCAAGCAGCAGTCTTATTTCTGAATTCTGACAGCTTTTGGGAATTGGCAGATTATTATTTTTATACTTTTTTTTTTTTTTTTTTTAGATAGAGTCTCACTCTATCACCCAGGCTGGAGTGCAGTGGCATGATCTCAGTTTACTGCAACCTCCGCCTCCCGGGTTCAAGCAACTCTCTCACCTCAGCCTCTGAGTAGCTGGGACTACAGGTGCACACAACCCCCTTGCCTGGCTAATTTTGTATTTTTAGTAGAGACGGGGTTTCACCATGTTGGTCAGGCTGGTCTTGAACTCCTGATCTCAGGTGATCTGCCAGCTTTGGCCTCCCAAAGTGCTCGAATTACAGGTGTGAGTCACCGAGCCTGGCTAGATTGGCGGATTTTGAACTTCCATTCTGTTCTTCTCTCTTGTGTATTTGCATGGTATTTAATTTGCCCACCCATTTTTTTTTATTGAGAACATGTCCTTGCATCACTTGGTTTTTAAGGAAATTTTTTTTCTGCAATTCACTGACATTTTAACAAAGGAGTTACAGAAATAGAGCGCTCAAATGTGACAATTTATTAATTCAAAATTTTCAACTTCGCATAATGGTATAATATTCTCTTTCATCATCACTCCCTGCAGTGTGTTCAAACAGTTCAGACTAATATCAACTCATCAATGAGCTATAATACGATGTTACTTCTGCCGCATTTAACATTGCCAAATGTGGAGATACTGTCTTTTCACAATTAAGAGAAAATATAACATAATGAAATAAAGTGGTGAGGGTTTTTTTTAATTCCAAAAGTATGTTGCCACTATTTTCTAAAGTAGATTATTGAAAAGGGTGTGGGTGTAAAGGCTTTTAGAGAAACAATTCAGGTAATCCGCTTAAAGTCTAAGTCTTACTCAGTTGTCTGGAAGCCAAGTATTTCTTACTTGGAAACTCCGATGACAGAGTGTGCAAGTTGGGACTTGGATTACTTCTTTTCACTTTAACTCTAGGCTTTCCCAGGAAGAACTGATCTGTGATCCATCTGCAGCTCCACTCCCTCGCCTTTACGCAGTGTCAGTTCAGTTCAGTTCAGTCATTGCAGTTCTTCAGAAAAACCCTTTGGGATTGAATATTTTTGGGAGTTGGAAAGATGTTATCCCCTACTTTACTGTAGTCCAAAACCATCTCTTGGTAATCACCTATGTTGTTCTGGAGAGAACATGTTGTTATGGATACTGATTGAACTATTATCTGAGACTCCTTCGGATAGGACCCTTCTTTGCTGGATTTTTATCCTTAAAAATCCTCTTCAAATCCTTTTCACTCCATATTTCAGCCAATGCATCTAAATTGAAAACTGTGTCCAAGAAACTAAGATCTGTAAGTAAATCAGTCAGTTCATAACTGTGATTCTGTCACTAACTTGCTGAGAAATTCTGTAGCACAATTAAAATAGTATTTAGAAAAGTCTTAGAGATTCAGAAATTTAAAAATGTAAAAAGAGTTATATGCTTAAATAATTTTGCATTATCAACCCCAGTATACATGATTAATAAACTTGTTATTCAGGATATTTTGAACCCAATGATCAATAAGGAAGATTATAAAAAATCCGAAGCATTGTTAATAACTACAGTCCTAGTAGATATATTATGGGGGATGATAATTTCTTAGCTTTCAGAAAGATCCGTGCCATGATTACAGCAATTAAGTATGAACACAGTGAGTAAGTGAGTTCCTGTCAGGGGCTGCCAAAAGATAAAATTCATTCACACTTGTGAAATTTAAGCACATTATTGATGATGGTAATGAATTTAACATTTCAGTTAAACCTAATAAATGACGACACTGAACTAAGAAGCATTATCCTATTAAATGAATTTTGTATTTTCTCTTTTTTTTGTTTTAAGAGACAGGGTGCCTGTCACCCAGGCTGGGCCTGTGGTGGCAGGATCATAGCTCACTGTGACCCGGAATTCTTGGGCTCAAGCAATCCTCCTGCCCCAGCCTCCCAAGTAGGTAGGACTACAAGATGCACATCACCAAGCATGACTAATTTTTTTTAATTTTTTTATAGAGACAGGGTCTTGCTCTGTTGCCTAGGCTGGTCTTGAACTCCTGGCCTCAAGCAATCCTCCTACCTTAGCCTCCCAAAGCACTGGGGTTATAAGTGTGAGCCACTGTGCCCAGACTTATTTTCTCTACTGTAAAAGGCATTTGCTGGAAGTTGGTCTCCAGGTATGAAAATATAATAATGGTGATAAAAATGATGTATAATAAGAATAATAACTGTAATAGTTGCTATTATGGCTATGCCTAATATTTTATATCTTTTAATTCTCAAAGTAATTTCATGTAGCCATATGATGAAGATAGATAGCCATAACTATATTTTATCTATATGTATTTATTAAAAACAATTTTATAATCACAGAATGGCTAAAAGTAAGTCCAAGAACATATTGAATTGACTTTTTAGTTGAGTTGCATTTTGAGTTCTGTTTTCTCCTCCTAACTTAATACAGGAACATTCACTAAGCTGTGTCAAATTAATTCCAAACCAAGTAGCGAAGTTGTTTATTTTTTTTAGTGTCAAGCTGGTTGTGGTAAAAAGTGAACAAAACTAGTTGAAACTCCATATAAACAGTTAAAATTAATTTTATTTGTAGTACAAAAGTGAAATGCATAGCACACATTGTTCTCCAGATAATAATATTGGCAAAGTTCCTTCAGCAATTCCGAGGAAATGCACTGGCTTCAAGAGAAACTAATCATCTTAATTATCTTAATGGATAATATTTCCCATGATAATATTGTCCATCTAAACTGTATTGTCACTACTAAGTAAGGGACAAAGGAAACTGCCACAGGGTTCAATCAAGACTTAGCAAATACTGGCCGGGAATGGTGGCTCATGCCTGTGATCCCAGCACTTTGGGAGGCCAAGGTGGGTGGATCACTTGAGGTTAGGAATTCGAGACCAGTCTGGCCAACATGGTGAAACCCCCATCTCTGCTAAAAATACAAAAACTATCTGAACATGGTGGCACTCACCTGTAATCCCAGTTACTCAGGAGGCTGAGGCAGAAGAAGCACTTGAGCCCAGGAGGTGGAGGTTGCAGTGAGCCAAGATCATGCCACTGCACTCTAGCCTGTGCAACAAAGAGCGAAACTCTATCTCAAAAAAAAAAAAAAAAAAAAGACTTAGCAAATATAAAATTTAAATGCTTTGTATTTGGGAATATTTTATTTCATCTAATATATTTCTGCAAAATGATAATTCAGGTAACATATTTGGGTGAACATTATGGAAATCAAAGTGGTAGACATAATACCCAGAGAAAACCACGGATGGCCATCATGTCAAAAAAAAAAAAAAGCCAGTCGGCCAGGCACGGTGGCTCCCACCTGTAATCCCAGCACTTTGGGAGGCCGAGGCAGGCAGATCACGAGGTCAGGAGTTCAAGACCAACCTGGCCAACATGGTGAAACCCCATCTCTGCTAAAAATACTAAAATTAGATGGGCTTAGCGGCGCATGCCTGCAGTCCCAGCTACTTGGGAGGCTGAGGCAGAAAAATCACTTGAACCCACAGGGTGGAGATTGCAGTGAGCCAAGATCACACCACTGCACTCCAGCGTGGGCGACAGAGCAAGACTCCGTCTCAAAAAGAAAAAAGGAAAATAGAAAAGCTCGTATATTATTTGCATACAAATCCTGTGGCAGCCAGGCACAATGAAATACAGTGACATGTGAAATGATACATTTCCTGAAATTCCACATCTTTTATGAATTCTTTTATATTCGTTAATTAGAAAAGGTGACAAGCAAACTAAGCACTGTAATTTCCTCTAAATTCGCTTTCTCCCCTTCGTATATATGTCATGACACACTTTCTTCATATATAGTTCCACAATGTTGGGCCTGTTAGTTACAGAGAGACAAATAGATAATCTGAGTCATTTTTAGCCTCTAAGGCTATAAATATGTAAGAGAAAAAGCATCTCGTGTTTTTGACTCTGCTTTTCCCTATGTGCATTCACATTGATGATGATGATGGTGAGGAAGATAGTTAAAATATATGAGTAAAAGAATGATGAGAATAAGGCACATATTCCAAGTGCTTTTTGCTGAAAACCATAAACTATGGGCAAAACAAGCAAGTGTTTTTAAATGAAGTTGTGCCAGGTTTTTCTTGACTGGCCCCACCCCCTGCCCCCCAAGAATTTCCACCTCCAAAAGACCATCTGATGGGATCAGATGGTCACTTCTTTAGAGTCCATGCACTTAGTTATATGACTTTGAGCAAGTCATTTAACCTTTATGAGACTCAAGGTCCTTGTGATAAATAAGAACCACCTTACAGGACTGATACGAGGCCAAGAACCATTATTAGGCAGATAAATAAAATAATGTTTATAACATTCTTGGCACTGAGTCTGGCACATGATTAGCCGCCAATAAATGAAACCTGTTTTGGAGAATTAAGAAATTTATATGTAATACCACAGAAGACGACATATGATTCAGAGTTAGATTCTGATGACATCTACATTCAGTTGTGTTTGCCTTATGCCAAATCATGTTTTTAATAAGCATTATCTCATTCTTTACACTGACACCCTGCTGTGTATTAAGTGGATCACACAGATAATGAAGAGTAAAACCAAAGTGCAAATGCTGGGCCCTGTGTCACCATCCCCTGCTAACTTGCCCCAAAGAGCTTTCACATCTGACCGAAATCTAAAGTCTTTATATTTCTTTTCCTCATGGATGATTTAACATTATTCTCTAACATTGTCTTGTTCTTCAAGATCCTACCACTAATTCATAATAGGTAAACACAAATTTCCACTTTGAAATCCAACAGTTGCATTTTTCTAACATCATCATTAAAGAAGTATTTATAGATTTTTTCAAAAGCATGGGATTTTTGAAGTATACTGTTCAATTCTACAGAATATTATTAGTACTTAGAATTGTGTCTGGCACATAATGAGCATTCAATACAGATACAATTCAATACAACACAGATATTTCTGGGAATTCTGAGCTGTATGCTATCTTCTGTTCATTTCCACATAATCTCCCTAATTCATCCACCCACATGACTGCCATACTAATTTAATAAGCTCTTTGAACCTCAGTCTCCTCCCCCATAAAATGGGAAAAATTATGTTCTTCATAAAATTTTCTTGTCATGATTAAATGAGATGATAAAACATTTGGAATACCCAGAAAAAATGAACGCCCAACAGGTAGTTGTCAACTAAAACTGTTGTTATTGTCAAGCACCAATTATGTATTGCTGAATTCTAAATCTCTATCACCAGCCCACACTAACCTTTCTGTCTGCAAACGTATGTGTCAAACTCCCATGAGATACCTCCATTTGGATTTTCAACAGTCATCTGAAACCAGCCTATACAGAATGGATTTCAACATTCCCACAGGACACCTCTGTCTCCCATAACCATAGTTTTTACTTCCACTAAATTCTACAGTTGTCTAAGTCAGGAATCTGGGGATCATTCTTGACATCCTTCTGTTTCCCTTACTCTGGTGTCCAAAGAATCATAAAGTCCTGATGATTCTACCTCCTACTCACTTTTCAATCAATCTATCCTTCTATCACTGCGTGTACATCTCCATGCAATGCTTTCTCTCATGACTATCATGACGAAGCTACCTTTGTGGTAACTGAACCTCTAGTTTCAGTCCCCTCCAGTTCGTCCTCTAGATTGCTTCCAAAATGAGTCTGTTGAGATGCAAATGTGAGTGTGTCACTTCCCTACTTCATCCTGAAGTCCTAGTTCCCTACCCTGGACCTTAAGGTGCTGGATTCACCCTTCAGCCTTATCTGTACCCTCTGAGCTCCAGCCAAACTGGGCCTCATGCACCTCCCCAAAGCTATGTTCTCCCAAGCTTCCAAATCTTTGCACATGCTCCTTTTCTTTAATCACTTCCATGCATGTATTTTTCAAAATCCAACCGTATGTTTCTTCTGTAGTAAATATTTCTTCCCAATCCAGCCACAAGCCACCAAAACTGCTATCTCCCCTAACTCCAAGCTGAGGACTGCCTTTTTTTCCTGTCTCCTCTCTAAGTAATGACTACCTTAAGGGCAGAAATTATTTGCTCCTCTGTATCAGAACCAGGATATCGTCAGAGATATAATCTGTGCTTTGTAAATGAATATTATAATTTATTACATAAATGAATAGATGCCACTTTAAGTTTTCTGTTCTTAATTCTTTTTTAACCTAGTGGAAAGAATATAGAATTTGGAATTTGAAGACCTGCACTCAAGTCCCAACTCTGCTACCTACTAATTGGAGGACATAGAACAATTAGTTAACCACCTTAAACTTGTTTCATCATTGTGAGGATCAGGTATAATTATGGATGTAAATCTTGCAAATAGTAAAGGACTTTTGAAAATATAACAAAGATACAGAGATGAAATATAATGTAGCTCAAAACAAACACTATTATTGATATCAACTTTAGTAACTGAAGCTGTACATTTTGTGGGTATCTTTCTTGGGAAACATGGAACACAAACACCTGCATACAAATCCAAATTCTATGCATTCTTATTGGTTGTATGTGTTGCATATGTTGCTTTAAAGCGTTGGGCCTTAATTTTCTCATCTGTAAAATGGGAATGGTAATAGAATTTCCTCATAAGATTATTGTGAAGATCAGATACACGAAGACCTATAAAACACAGCACCTAGAACATTGTAAGTCATCAAAAAATGTTCATGCTTTTACATTTAAAGCCCTTATTTCTTCCTTGGACTCGAGAGTAACTATTCTGTTTAAAATTTTTAAATTGTAAGAAACAAATCGTCAAATGTTGCTATGACTGGAGTCAGTGAATGCAGAAGCAGACTGAAGTTTCAATAGATGCAACATCCAAGACTCAGAAAATACAAAGATCCTGGTAACTGTTAGGAGGATGAATAGGGAAGTGTAGTTATACTAGCTCATAGATATTAATTAATAGCTTTACTTTTATTAATTTTCCCCATTTTTTAAAGGAATTTGATAATTCACTGCTATAATTTGACTAGTAGTAAGGTTCATGCCTAAATTCATTTTAAATTCTGCCGCATTATAAATCTTTCTAAAAACAATATTATTACCTCTAATTTGCTTTAAAAATGTTTGGTTGTTTCCCACAATGCACAAGACAAAGGCCAAACTTACATGACTTGACATCGGAGAGCCTCCATCCCTGGATCATCCCCTCCTTCTATATTTTATCGCTCCCAATCTGCATGTACTGCCCCTGACATAACCCCATCAACACACTCTGTGGATTCTTGCATCCTAACCTTTGTTCTTTCCATCCCTCCCCAACGAAATCCCTTCCGAATTCTTTCCTATCACTTCCTGCTTTTCCAAATTTTACCTATCCTTCTCTGACCTTAGAAGTTATTGGTAAGTTATTCCTCTACTAAATCCATCTATTAATAGTTATGACAATGACAAAAATGATGATGATGATGATGATGATGATAGTGATAGTAATTAACATTGATTGAGTGTTTGCCACGTGCCAGGAACCAAGTCAAAGGATTTATTTAAATCTTATAATTACTCTATAGGGTAAGCACTATTATTTTCATCTACATGAAGCAGAGAGAATCAGTTACGTACCCAGGTTGCACATAGAGGAGTGAGGTGGCAGAGCCTGGATTTGAAGGAGTACCTGCTGACCTTCAAAGTCTATGCTCTTACCCACTAGACTGTGCTTTCACCTATTGTCCATACAGATTGTCACGATGGGTTTGCAGGGCCGTTTTCTGTTTTGTGTCATGAATTGACTCTTCTGTGTATGTCTGCTCTCCCATTAAGGTGGTTATTCTTCGTTTACCTCCCCAAATCTATTCTCTGCTTTGCTTTGGGCCTCAAGAGGCCAGCCTTTGGGTTATGTCATCTCCTTCCTTGCCCTCTGGCTTCCAGATGAATTGGGCCAATGGAAGGTATCTGTAATCGGTCACTCCATCACTGCTTCTTCCCTGCCTCATTAAGTTTCTCTACAACCAGCTTCTATTGCAGAGGGGCTTCTTTCGGGGCACCAGGGCCCTCCCTTTCTGATCACACTGGCCCCCTGTTCATTCAGGACCAGTGCCGGGAATAGCTTCCTCCTGTTCCTAGTTCCTTGACGTTTCACCATTCCTTATTGATTTCCCTAATCTTGATCATGCCACTATAAATAATTCCTTCTTTAAACTAGTTTCAGCTAAATATTGTAATATGGTATCTGAATCTTTACTGGAACCGTGATGGATCCATCACCACCTCAAATTTGGAAAGAAGGTTTTAAACATAGGAGCTGTCCTCATATCGGGGAAGGAGTATGCATATGTATGTGTATGTAATATAATAAACTCAAACATATGAATCTGTGGAGATGGCTATCTTTCTTCTTCTGAATTTGTTTTATGAATCATTATCAATCATGCCCAGAAATCTTAATCTCTTCTAAGCACCAAGTCATCATAAAGGAGGAATGTGTAAATTATACTTCAGCAGTTTTCATTCAGCGTTGTACAAGAATTTCCTGAAAATTGCCTTTTTTCCCTTCTAGGTTACTTAATGATATGGGTTCCTATTTGTATAAATGAAATAGACATACACTTTTAGATGTAGACTAGTCTTTCATGGAATAAGGCAGCATTTGCCCACCGATCTCCCAGGCATCAGTAGCGGGTGTGTGGTTCTGAAGCTGGCTGTCTATTGTCAGCGGTGTTTCCCCCGGACTATGAACCACCCTTGTCTGGAAGTCCGTTCTCATGAGTATTTTTTCCTGAGCTGTTATTCCTGTCAGACACAACTTCATGCTTCATTATGATCTAAAGAGTCTTTCCCCTTCCAACCTCAATTCCAGGGACATTTATGTGCAGTTGCTCGAACTAAATCCATTTTTTTTCCATCAGAAAGATAACCTGATTTTGGAAAAGTCAACAATGGCCATAAATGAGTGCAACATTCATCTTTGGAATTAGGAAGGATTTCCAGTCGGCTGATTTTCTTTGATAAAAAGCATTCTGATTGCCTTGTTGTATCTAGACAGGGCTGTTAGCACACAAATAAAGTAGATCTATGAAAATGAAAAAATTTCTGATATTTGTGACAGTAAAGGCTTTTTGTAACCCCTAGGTAAACTATTTAAATTAATACACTAGAAAGTAAAATGTTTAAGTAGAGAAAAAAGTATGTGCTTCAAACTAGTTTCAGTAATTTCGAGAATACTTGCTACTCAAAGGTAGAAGAAACATTGGCTATTTCAGGTTGTCATTGACATGAATCAGTATAGTTTTTCCTGCTTCTACCCCTCTATTAAAGTTTCCAAGGTAGTAGAAGCCATGTTTTGTTTTGTTAACTTTAAGTTCAGGGGTACATGTGCAGGTTTGTTACATAGGCAAACTTGTGTCATGGGGGTTTGTTTTACAGATTATTTCATCACCCAGGTATTAAGCCTGGTATTCATTAGTTATTTTTCCTGATCCTCTCCCTCCCACAAGCCTCCACCCTCCAATAGGCCCCAGCATGTGTTGCTCCCCTGTGTGTATCCATGTGTTCTCATCCTTTAGCTCCCACTTATAAGTGAGAACATGCAGTGTTTGATTTTCTGTTCTTGTGTTAGTTTGCTAAGGATTATAGCCTCTAGCTCCATCCATGTTCCTTCAAAGGACATGATGTCATTCCCTTTTGTGGCTGTATAGTATTCCATGGTATATATGTACCACATTTTCTTTATCCCGTTTATCATTGATGGGTATTTAGGTTGATTCCATGTCTTTGCTATTGTGAACAGTGCTGCAATGAACATATATGTGCATATGTCTTTGTAATAGAATGATTTATATTCCTTGGGGAATAATGATTTATATTCCTTGGGAAATATCCAGTAATGGGATTGCTTAGTCAAATGGTAGTTCTGTTTTTAGATCTTTGAGGAACTGTCACACTGTCTTCCACAATGGTTGAACTACTTTACACTCCCACCAACAGTGTGTAAGTGTTCCTTTTTCTCTAAAACCTCACCAGCATCTGTTATCTTTTGACTTTTTCATGATAGCCATTCTGACTCATGTGAGATGGCATCTCATTGTGGTTTTGATTTGCATTTCTCTAATGATCAGTAATGTTGAGCTTTTTTTCATATGATTGTTGGCTGCATATATGTCTTCTTTTGAGAAATGTCTATTTATGTCTTTTGCCTACTTTTTAATGGGGTTGTTTTTTTCTTATAAATTTGTTTTAAGTTCCTTATAGATGCTGGATATTAGACCTTTATCAGATGCATAGTTTGCAAAAATTTTCCCCCATTCTGTAGGTTGTCTCTTCAATTGATAGTTTCCTTCACTATACAGAAGCACTTTCATTTAATTAGATCCCACTGCTCAGTTTTTGCTTTTGTTGCAATTGCATTTGGCATCTTCATCATGAAATCTTTGCTTATTCCTATGTCCAGAATGGTATTGCTTAGGTTGTCTTCCAAGGTTTTTGTAGTTTTGAGTTTTACATTTAAGTCTTTAATCCATATTGAGTTAATTTTTGTATATGGTGTAAGGAAGTGTTCCACTTTCAATCACCTGCATGTGGCTAGCCAGTTATTCCAGCACTGTTTATTGAACAGGGAATCCTTTCCCCATTGCTTGTTTTTGTCAAGTTTGTCAAAGATCAGATGGTTGTAGGTATGTGGGCTTATTTCTGCATCCTCTATTCTGTTCCATTGGTCTATATGTCTGTTTCTGTACCAGTATCATGCTGTTTTGATTACTGTAGCCCTGTATTATAGTCTGAAGTCGGGTACTGATGTCTCCAGCTTTGTTCTTTTTGCTTAGGATTGCCTTGGCTATTCGGAGAGCCATGTTTTAATTGGAGCAAGTCGCCCAAAAAGAAGAGTGTGACAACAGAAGTTCTGCCTCCCCAGCCACATCCTTGTCTAGCCCTGGGAGCCCTAACTATCTTCCTGCCTCCCCAGCTTTGGATTTGGGGGTGAGAAGGTTTATATAAAGAATTACTTTTAGATAACTGAAGACAGGTGAAGTGCTGATTTGCTGGTATTTCTTTTTCCTATAAGAATGAAAATAAAATCTAAACATTGGGGTTGACATTCCTGATGTATTATGGAACACTTACACACTGTTGGTGGGAGTGTAAATTAGTGGAAGGCAATGTGGCAAAGATGGGCAAAGATTTCATGGTGAAGATACAACTTTACAAAGATTATTAGGTGTTTAATGTTTTGTATGAAGTGTGTTCAGCCACTTCATTTGTCCTAATTTGTAGAGGAGCTAGCAGTTTAAGTAAAAACAACACCAGCATTGCTGGGGAGGGATAGTTCCAGACTAGCATGGCTGAGGAGAGATAGTTAAGCTTGGTACAATCAGTCATCCCTCAAACATAAAAATTAGACAAGAATCAATCTGGGTTTCTATCCCCATCCGCTGGGTAACCTGGGGTTATATAATATGAGCAAAATGCAGATAAAAACAAGACCTGGCAGACTGATTAGAAGAGCCCCATAGTTTCCTATATGTGAGTGAGGATACTCTGGGTTTGAGATCTGATCTCTCAATTCTATAGGCTTGGAGCTTTACTTAATGAATGTAACCAGGAGCTATTGCATCTGAGAATAACAATTTTCAACCCAGGTTGTGCAATGCATCAATCATCAGCAGAGGTTTAAAAGTGTATACTCGGCCTGATGTCACCTCCTGAAATTCTGAATCAATGCATCTGGGGTGGAGCCTTGTTGAATTTCTTTTTCTTTTTTTTTTTTTTTTTTTGATATGGGGTCTCACTCTGTTGCCCAGGTTGGAGTGCAGTGATGCAGTCACAGTTTACTGCAGCCTCAAACCTCTACAGGCCTGCACCACCATACCTGGATGCTTGGCTAATTTTTTTTATTTTTTGTAGAGATGGGCTCTCACTGTCTTGCTCAGGCTGATCTCAAATTCCTGTACTCAAGCAATTCTCCCAAAGTATTGGAATTACAGATGTGAGCTACTGCACCCAGCCAAGTCTCTATTTTTAAGTGTTTCAAATAATTCAGACACAACCTAAGTTAAAAAGTACAATTCTAGAGCATAAGTTTAGACAGCTCAAGGTCTTAAGAACGAATATGTATGGAAAAACTAATTTAACTAACCTTTCATTCCTTGTCTTCCTCACCTTTTTCCCATACTTTCTTTCCTCCCTCAAATATTTATTAAACACTTATTATGTGCCAGATACATAGGAGGCATCTCCTTGACAACAGTTACCTATCTAAGTCCGATAGTCAACATCTTCTCTTTCCAAAAGGGAAATTTACTTGGAAAAGCAAATTAAGGTTAGAAGATTGCTTAATAAACAATAAGTCATTGATTCCTTTAACAAGCATTTGTTAAGTCTTCACTATGCACTTATCAGCATAAATGTCACTGAGTGATTTTTATTTCACTAGAGTTGCTAGGTGTGTCTGTCTTTACTAATC
Source organism: Theropithecus gelada (assembly GCF_003255815.1). Lineage (NCBI taxonomy): Eukaryota > Metazoa > Chordata > Mammalia > Primates > Cercopithecidae > Theropithecus > Theropithecus gelada. The sequence goes on along the minus strand of NC_037671.1, from coordinate 104,725,052 downwards.
TGAGATCTTCTCTTCCTGCCAACTCCATCAATGCATTGTGTTGGCAAGTGGATATAGCCCTATCTAGAATAGCACTAGAGAAATATGAGTATTCTTCTGGACCTCTTTTACCAGACTGTAAGACTACTATTGTTCTGTTTTTATTGTTAGTACACTCATCCTTACTTTATTTCAAAATAATTTCATAACCTGGTGTCTTTCATAAGATTGTAAGTCTTCCTGTAATTACTTAGAGAGGAAAGTACCTCAATCATTAAACTATTTGCAAATCATCTCAGTCAGGCACACCTATGATAGTTTCTTGCATCCAGATAATCTTAATTGCGGGATGAAAGTGCTTACGGGCCTCAATCCAGGAGGGTGGACGTTTCCTATGCCAGATGGATCATTTTCTGTCACTTCAGTTTGAAGAAACTGGTACCTATTTTATTTTGGTATCTGTGGCATTCTGTCCAGCTGGGCTACTCCTAAAAAACATTCTACAATAGCAGTGAGTCCCTCCCCGCAGAAGTCAACCATGTCAATCAATCACCTCAGCCACAAACCAGGAGTTTCACCCATATTTTCTCTACTTTTTAAATGCATTCCCTTTATTTAAACTATCCCTTATTTGATGAAGCCTCTCAATACAAATCCCTATCCCAGAGCTCTTTCCTGAACTCTAGCCACAAATCCAGCTACTTCCTGTCATCTCTACCCAAGTCACCTACATGTTTTTATAGTTATTACACTCATACCTACTTTATTTCAAAATAATTTCATAACCTGGTGTCTTTCATAAGATTGTGAGTCTTCCTGTAATTACTTAGAGAGGAAAGTACATGACCATTTATGTCAAAAAAGGAAATTAACATTCCCCCAGTATGTGTTCTTCATCTGCTATTTCTGACTTTGGTTGGTGGCAACACCAAGCACCCAACGTCTTGGGACAGAAACTGAGGTTCATCATAGATTCCTCTTACTCCATGCTGTTCTTCCTTTGCTCTACTCATCCCACTCAATAAATCATCAAGTCCCTTTGAATCCACCTTTTATCATCTCTCATATCCATGCAATTCTTTCCTTTCCACTGCAACTGCCTTAGTCTAGCATCTCATTAACTCTTGTAGTAGGATTGTGATTGGTTTCTCCAACTGTAGTCTTTTTCTCTTTCAATTCATCCCCCCAAAAAACACAAAAATAGAAGCTTGATTTCTAAAATCAAGCTTTCTCTATTTCTAAAATAGAAGCTTGATCATGTTTCTCCTTTGTTCAAAATTTTCCCTAACTATCACCACTTACAGGAAAAGGTAGAAAATGAAGGGAGCAAAACACATAAAAGTACAAAGGCATGAAACCACATGGAATCTTTGGGGAAGCCATAAGCATTTTGAGGTCACCCAAGCTCACATATGTGACATAAAGGATGGAGAAGATTGACACGGCTGGATCATCTGCAGCAGGCCAAGTATCTGTCTGTTCCTTCTTCCTGGGTTGCCTTGACCTACTCCCTAAACTGCCAGTTCAGGCATGATGTCTGGAAAGGGTTCTCTAACACCCCTAGACAGGACTTAGTTATTTCTTCCTCAGTGCTAATGCTTTGTCTCATACTGTCGCTATTGTCATCTTAATCACACTATAAAACAATTACTTGTTTGCATGTATCTCCCCTTAAGACTATGAGCTCCTTGAGGACAAGGGCTGTGTCTTATTCATTCCTTTATCTCCGTATACCAAACTGCCCAATACATAGAAAGCCTCCAATAACTGGTCTCTTTCCCTCTACTCTCTACATTTTTTTATCTCATAAGAATGCAGGCAAGAGATAATGAAATCTTAACTAAAAGTGATGGTAGAAATGTAGAGGTGGAAATGCATTTTTAGAGCTATTTAAGAAATTGGATAGACTATCATTAACTGAAAGGAGGTAAGAAATGATTGTCAGACCTCTTCCTTTAAGAAGGAGCCCATCTTTCTTGTTTTCAGTTATATCAGTTTAAAGTTTTATTTATTTTGTTCATTCATTCCTTATAGCTTGTGATGAATCTAATATTAAGTTAGCATTGTATCAGACCAAATTTAATTATAAACATTTCTGACACTTTCCTAAAGATTTTGTACTATTTTTGAAATTTTTTTTTCAGTGGTGGCAGTTAAGATAGAATTTAACAGAGTACAGATAAAATTTCAAAGCAAGAAAATTACAAGTCAGAAAACAGATTTCTACTACAATGTTAGCCAAATTTGGACAGATCATAGGAAAAGTCACGAGAGATAACAGTTGAACGTAGAGAAGAGAATACAGGTGATGACAAGGGTTTGGATTGGGGGGAAAACTTGTCATGGGTGATCCCAGGAGTTAAACTGGATATAAACCACATGAATCAAGCATCAGGCTCCCTTGTAACAAAGACAGCCCTTGATCTGGAGAAGAACATGTGCCCTCCTGAGGGACTGGACTCCTAGCCATTCCTCCCAGGCAGGGCTGGTGGGAGAAAGTCCTATGTAAGGCGGAGGCCATGGAGACAGGAACAGTTTCTCCTACAATAGAAGATTGAAATTAGCAACATCTACCACACCTCCTCAGTTTGACTCTGTGAGATTCTGACATACTCATCCAGAGTTTCTCTGTAAGTTACACTTTTGACTCAAGAATGAGTGAGAGATGAAATATATGAGCTAAAATGATACATCCATACTGATCTTTCCTCCTTACTTAGAGTACAGCCATTGAGTCCATGCCAGAAAGAAAACTCTTTTTCTTCCCATCATATCCCTCTGCTACAGAATAATTTTCGGAATTCTTCAAGAGCAAGTCATATAGTGATAAACCCCCAGCCAATGGGCCAGGCACAACTACAGGACAACTAGCCCCAATGAGTCAGCAAAACAGATAATAACATCACAGTCATTGAGTCATGACTCAGCATCTCCATGTCAGCATCTGTGTTTACACATTTGTGGGCCCTTCATCACCTACCTACTACAGGCACTGGTTTGGGATGCGAAAACCCCTCTTTCTGCTACTCAATCAGTTGTCTTTTTATTCATTCCAAATGACTGCCCTGAGACAGAGGATGCAATGATGACCAGGGTATGGCAGGGTCTGTCTTAGTGTCTCAACTCTTACTCCAAGCCTACTCAAAATGCCTCTCCTTTCTGACATCTAGCTGCCAGGAATTTTGCAGAGAAGCAGAAAAAAGAAACATTATTTCTGGATCTCTGTCTCCTCTAGCCTCCCCTTACCAAACTTCAGTAAAAGATCAAACAAGGCCTGGCGTAGTGGCTCACTCCTGTAATCCCAGCACTTTGGGAGGCCGAGGCAGGCAGATCACCTGAGGTCAGGAGTTCAAGACCAGCCTGGCCAACATGGTGAAACCAAATACCAAATTACCAAAAATTAGCCGGGCGTGGTGGCGAGTACCTGTAATCCCACGCCAGGCCTTGTATGATCTTTTACTGAAACTGGCTACAATTTCATCTTGTTCCTTTTTTTTCCCGCTCAGGCTGGAATGCAGTGGTGTGATCTTGGCTCACTGCAACGTCCACCCCCCGGGTTCAGGCAATTCTCCTGCCTCAGCCTCCCAAGTAGCTGGGATTACAGGCGCCTGTCACCACGCCCAGTTAATTTTTTGTATTTTTAGTAGATACAGGGTCTCACCATGTTAGCCAGGCTGGTCTTGAACTCCTGACCTCAAGTGATCTGCCTGCCTCAGCCTCCCAAAGTGCTGGGATTACAGGCATTAGTCATTGTGCCGGGCTCCATCTCATTAGTTCTAGTTAAATCTAGTTAGTTCTATTCCTTGTACATTTATAATATTGAATGGAAGATAAAACTAAAGATATAGTGGAAAATTGTTTTATTGCAAGTTTCACTGTTTCAGTGTTCATGAGACCTCCAAGTGGAGCTTGAGAATATAAGTTTTATGCAGCACTCCTTTATCCCAGGAGTGGGATACAGGACTACTCCTGTAGTCCCAGCTACTCAGGAGGCTGAGACAGGAGAATCACTTGAACTCAGGAGCAGAGGTTGCAGTGAGCTGAGATCGCACCATTGCACTCCAGCCTGGGCAACAAGAGTGAAACTTTGTCTCAAAAAAAAAAAAAAAAATACAAAGGTAGAGATGTCACATATGGAGATGTGGCAGAAAAATGTAACTCTGTAATTTTATCTGAAATTAATATCGTTTTACTCATAACCCTAGCCACTTTGTGGATAAAAATTAACTACATTTGCATTCTCACTTAATATTGATATTATTTGCAAATTTTTAAAAATTCAGGTAATAGTACCTCATTTTGATAAAAGTGCTTGAGCTCTCAGAGCCCCTTGCCCCTTAGGAGGGAGTCCAAATGTCTGGAGGGAGATGTGTGGCTTATGTGTCCTTGTAACATTAGGGAGAAAGGACATCCTATTCTCATGCTGGGCCTTTGGTGAATGCTGCTTTTGGTGAGTGCTCATAGTATCTGCTGTTTTGCAGAGCTGCCTGTCATCATCTGGAAGCTGTTCATCCTGATGGCCCACTCCTTAGCCTGCTGCTGGAGCAACTTGAGATCTGAGATTCTCAGCTTCCATACAGCCTGCTAGAATGCCCTGGGCTATTGTCCCTCACTTGTCCCTTACCCACTCTAATAAACCTGGTGGCTCAGCAGTTCACCCCTGGCTCCCTGGACTACAGCTCCATATTCCATCTCAGTAATGCTCTATCCAGTTCTATTCAACCTGCTAATGAAGTCATCAGCCAAAATTTATTTTCAAGTATTACCTTTTTAATTTCTAGAAGTTCTACCTCAAAAAAAAAATTCTGCCTTTTCTCTGTTCATATTTTCAATTTCCAACTTTTTTTTTTTTTTGACATTAAGGATAACTTCTATTTAGCATTGATAAATCAAGCTGGCTGAGTCTTTCAGAGTCTGTGACTGTTGTCTGCTCTTTGAAATTCTCCTTTTTGTTGCTTGGTGTATGTGATTTGTGACTACAAGTGGCTCATTTGTCTTCAACCTTTTCTGCAAAAATTATTTGAGGCCTGAATTGAACTCCCATTCCTCTATGGTGGATTCGTGTCTACTTCTGCTAGTTACCTGGAAGTGCTACCAAATAAAAATTATTTAATTAAATTCTCAGCTTGAAGGCATGAATTCTAATAGGTCATCTTTCATGGGACTATAATATGACTGTGCATTTTCAGTGAAGATTTTTTTCCTTCTTTTCAAAACCAAAAGTTACACAGCAAGTTATTTTGTAGCTTTCCTGCACAATGGAGTTTATTTCTCATTCAGCAACTTTTCATAGAGGATGTAACCACTTGAGATTCTCCTAACTTTATGCAAGGATTCCTCACCTTGGCAGAGCTCTGAGGTTTATCTTTCATTCCCTGAACCTCAAGCAACAACCAAGGTTTCCAGGTTTAATCAGAATTCCCCAGTTTAAGAGCCTCCAGCATCTGGTTCCCTCCCAGGGTTCCTAGTTTCCCTTCTTTTATGTGCTTAGTGAATTCCTTATTTTTGTGCCAGCTCAATGCAGCACTTTTATTCTGTCTAAGATTTTGTTTTAGTCAGGAGAGCCACCTAGGGTACTACTCCAGCATACTACGGGAAACATAACCAGTCCTTTTTCTACCGTAAATAAGAAATAAACATTTACATGGTTGAGATTTTGAATCCTCGGGCTTTGACACCAGTCAATTTCAGGTTAGAATTTCAGTTATTGGACCTACTACTGTATGGCCATAGGCAAGTCAGGTGTTTGTTCATCCATTTGTTTGTTTGTTTTTAATTACGTCCACAGTGAGGGCGCTGCTCTGCTAAGTAGAAAGCCTCAGCCCAGAAGCTGGTTGTCTCTGAATAAAGGGTTTAGGATGACCTCCCAGGCTGGAGGGATCCATGGAGACACACAGTATGACCTAGAAGGGAACATGCTCCACTGCCCTGTTGGGCTGCAGTAAGTTTCTTAAACTTGTTTTAAACTCTCCTTTCTTCATTTGTTAAATTGAGATAATAATACCTTACCTCTCAGGTGGCTACAAGGATTAAAGAGATCATATTTGTAAAGTACTTAGCAGACTCCCTGGCATATATCTGGTGATTATTAGCTATTGTGATTATTAGTGTTATTTTATACATTTTCTCCATGCTCTTAAATTTTTCGTAAGCATCAATTTTACTCAATTAAACAAATACTCATCTAATGACTACCAGGTTTAAGCTTCTAGAGTTAAAATAGTGAGCAAGACAAAGCCCCTACACTTTGATATTTATATTCTAATAAAAAAGACAGGTAATAAGACAGTAAGTAAATAAATATAATATATAATGTCTTGACCCGGCAATCCCATTACTGGGTATATACCCAAAGGAATATAAATTATTCTATTACAAAGATACATGCATGAATATGTTCATTGCTACACTATTCACAATAGCAAAGACATGGAATCAACCCAAATGCCCATCAATGATAGTCTGCTTAAAGAAAATGTGGCACATATACACTGTGGAATACTATGCAGCCATAAAAAGGAATGAGATCATGGCCTTTACAGGAACATGGATGGAGCTGGAAGCCATTATCCTCAGTACACTGACCCAGGAACAGAAAACAAAACACCACATGTTCTCACTTATAAGTGGGAGCTGAACAATGAGAACACATGGACATACGGAGAGGAACAACATATACTGGGGCCTGTCAGAGGGTGCAGTGTGGGGAGGGAGAGCATTAGGAAAAATAACTAATGCATGCTGAGCTTAATACCTAGGTGGTGGGTTGATAGAGGCGGCAAACTGCCATGCACATGTTCACTGTGTAACAAACCTGCACATTCTACACATGTACCCCAGAACTTCAAATAAAAATAAAAATTAAAAAATATATATGTATATAATTTCAAGTACTAATAAATGTCACCCCCAAAAGCATAAATCAAAGTAGAATATGGAAAATGATTGGATATGGTATAGATGCAATATTATTTTAAATAATATGATCAGATAAGGCCTCTCTGATGAGGAAATAGTTAAGAAAAGTTTCTGAGTAAAGTGAGGGAATAAGACATACAGATATCAGAGAAGAAAAACCTCCCAGACAGAGACAACTACAAGTACAAAGACCTTGAACTCGAGATGCACTTGCCCTAGTGGGAATTTCAGGAAGGCAAAGATGACTGGAGCAAAGAGGGAGGAAATGAGTTGGAGAGGTTGGGAGGGGCCAGACCATGTAGGGACTTGGGATCCACGGCATGGATTATGGCTTTTATTCCAAGTATAAAGAAATTGTCTTTGGGACATTTTATACAGGGGAGTGACATGATCTGATTCATATTTTAATAAGACCATTCTGGATAACGTATGAGGAGCAAAAGATAAAATGAGAGCAAATGAGTCTAATGGGAAAAGCCAGTGGGGAGGCATCTTGCTGACTCAGTAACAGACAAGAGACATGGGGTTTGGGATAAGGTGGTAGTTGTAGAGATGCTAAAAGGGTACATGATTTGAAAGTAATGCTCACAGAGTTTGGTGCTGGATTTGGATGTGGAATGATGAAAAGGAGTGCAGGATAATGAATATCTAACATTTTGAGCTGAATGAGACAGGGATAAATGAGATGGGGAAGAATGGGAAAGCACTGAACTTGGTAAGTGAGGAAACCAAGTCTGGCTTTGTACAGATTGAATTTGATATGTCTATTAGTGGAAATGTTGAATAGGACATTGGTTACCCGTGAGTCTAGAACTCTGAAGAGCTGTAGATAACATCTGGGTCAGTAGCATATGGATGGTTTTTATTTTTTATTTTTTAGTTATTTTTTACCTGCTAATAAACATTTTTATTTTTTTGAATGCTTTAAAATTTTTTGTGGGTATGTAAGTACATATATGTATGGGGTACATGAGATGTTTTGATACAGGCATGCAATTGTGTAATAAGCACATCATGGAGAATGAGGTATTCATCCCCTCAAGCATTTATCCTTAGAGTTACATACAATCCAATTACACTCTTTAAGTTATTTTAAAATGTAGTATTGTTATTATTGACTATAGTTACCCTATTGTGCTATTAAATTGTAGGTCTTATTCATTCTTTCTGTTGTTTTTTTTTTTTTTTTTTGATACCCATTTCCCCACCTCCCTGACAGCCCCCAGAATACCCTTCCCAGTCTCTGGTAACCATTCTACTCTCTATGTCCACGAGTTCAGTTGTTTTGACTTTTAGATCCCACAAATAAGTGAGAACATGTGATGTTTGTCTTTCTGTGCCTGGCTTATTTCCCTTAACATAATGATCTCCAGTTCCACCCCATGTTGTTGCAAATGACTGAATCTCAATCTTTTATATGACTGAATAGTACTCCATTGTGTATGTGTACCATCTTTAGCCATTCATCTGTTGATGGACACTTAGGTTGCTTTCAAAGCTTAGCTGTAGTAAACAGTGCTGCAAGAAACATAGGCATGCAGATATCTCTTCGATATACTGATTTCCTTTTTTTTTTTTTTTTTTTTGTCTATATACCCAGCAGTGGGATTGCTGGATCATATGGTAGCTAAATTTGAAGTTTTTTCGAGGAACCTCCAAACTGTTCTCCATAGTGGTTGTGCTAATTTACATTCCCATCAACAGTGTACGAGGGTTCCCTTTTCTCCACCTCATTGCCAGCATTTGTTATTGCCTGTCTTTTGGATACATGCTATTTTAACTGGGGTGAGGGAATAGCTCATTGCAGTATTGATTTGAGTTTCTCTGATGATCAATAATGCTGATCACCTTTTCATATATATGGATGGTTTTTAAACAATAAAACAGGATGAGATTACCTAATGAACGCATGAACGTAGGTACAGAGGCAGAGTTCAAAGAATTGAACCCTGGCTGCTCTGCCTTTCAGATACTTAGAAACCAAGCATGAGAATCCAGTGAGTATACAGGAAGATTTGAAAACAGATATCCAAGAAGCCAATTGAAGAAAATATGTTTTACTGAAGATTTTGTGGTCAACTGCTTCAAATGCTGCTAAGAAGTCTGTAAGATGAGGGTTAAAAATTGACCACTGCATTTGACAAAATGAACATTATTGATAGGAATTAAGACATGATGGAAGTAGGCTGATGTGAGAGACTTTAATATTGACAGCTTTTTGGAGGAGTTTTATTATAAAGGAAAGGAAAGTAATGGAGTGGGTAACTCTCTCCTGTCTTCCGGTGTTGCCAGCTGTCTTTGGCATTCCTTGGCTTGTGGCGGCATGAAACTCCATTCTCTCGCTCCATCTTCACATGATCCTCTTCTTTGTGTCTATGTTTCCTTCTATCTTTCTTCTATTCTTATAAGTGTACCAGTTATTGGATTTAGGGTCCACCCTAATTTAGACTTCATCTTCATTCATTATATCTGCAAAGACCCTATTTCCAAATTAGGTCATATTCTGAGGCTCTGAGTAGACATGGATTTTGGGGAGATACTGTTCAATTCACTATTAGAACTGAGGGCATATGCAAAGAAGTGATTACCTCAATGAACCATAGAGTCTAATAAGAAAAGAGATATAGGACATGTAATGGGATGGATAATGGTCACTGAAAAATGGTAAGGCACATAGATTGGTGAACCCTAAACGGAGTAAGGGTACTACAGTAAGTGAGCTGGAAAAGCAGATGGCGGACAAAGAGTGGGCCGCCAGAAATTTTGGAGGCAGTGCATTAGTCGATGATGAAATTCTAGGGTATAATCTCTGAAGAGGTTGGAAACGGGGCTGTAAAGGAAATGAGCATCAGAACTGAGTTTAGGCTGGGTGTGGTGCTTCATGCATAATCCCACACATTGAGAGGCCAAGGAGGGTAGATTGCTTGAGCTCAAGAGTTCAAGACCAGCCTGGACAACATGGCGAAAACCTGTCTCTACAAAAACTAGAAAAATTAGCCAGGCATGCTGGTGTGTGCCTGTAGTCCTGGCTACTAGTGAGGCTGAGGCAGGAGGATTGCCTGAGCCCAAGAGGTCAAGGCTTCAGTGAGCCATGGATCCTGATCAACAGAGAGAGACCCTGTCTCAAAAAAAAAAAAAAAAAAAAAAAAAAGAACTGATAATAGCAGGGAACTTTGAAGACAGGACATTAGCTGATTTACCTATGGGGATGTTAAAGTCCTCAAGAATGATGTCAGGAGGGGTGGTAGATGAAAAGGTAGGGAGTCATGTGCCAAAACCCTTAGTGAGTGAGGAAGAATAATGAGGCTGACAGTTAATTACAGCAATAAGTATGAATAGCAGCCAGATTATTATGGATGTAAGCATCAAAAGAACTGCAGATTTCAAGAGAGGAGCAAGGTAGGTACCAACGCACCTGCAGGCACTGTGAGAGCCAGAGGTGAGAAAGCAACAACGTGTTCTCCTAAGAGGGTCCAGTGGGCTGCATAATTCTCAGGTGCTATTCAGGTTTCAGTTAGAACAAGGATGTTCCAAGCGTGTATTCAAGACATAGAGGATTCTACTGGCAACGGCCTAGTAGAGGGGTGTGGGAAATGATCAGAACAATGGGAGACAGAATCAGATTACAGAGTGTGCCCTGCCATGCTGCGTGAGAGGCTGGGGAGGAAGTTTGGCCAAGGAGACTTCTGGTGGTGATAGAAGTAAACAGGACAGCAAAGCCCTCCATTGTAGGGAGACTGTAATTTAGTTAATTTTTCTCCTAATTTGAGACACGTGATAGTCCCTATATTCCCAATATTATTTATAATGGGATGGATAATGGTCACTGAAAAATGGTAGGGTGCGCAGATTATTTGTAACACTGAACACTGAGAATATTTGGTACCCCTGCCCAAGTGTGTTACGGCAACCATGCCCTCAGATCGTAGGTGTCACACTGGGCTTATTAATACCACTAGAATGGGAGCCTGAGGTCATGGAGAGATGGGCTTGTGGACTCTGTAACTTCTTTATTCACAGCACCTTGCACATAGTAGGAGTTTCAAAATGGTGGTATGAGTTATGGTCATTTGAAAATCTAAAACTGAAACAGTCCTTGGTTCTCTTCCTCCATGCTTTCCTTTGTCCTTTTTAGAGGTGGAGTGGGGGAGCACAGTGTTAGCCAAAAGATTTTTCTACTGTTATAATAGTCTTCCAGCCTGTTTACTTGTTCAGGGCACATTGTCACCACGTGACAGGACGTGTGGGCTCTAAAAGGACAAAGTGTGTGGATCCTAGCCAGCAGGGTCAAGAAAATACTTCATAAACAAGGCTGTAAATAACATCTGGGCTGTCCAAATACAGGAGGACCTGGTAGCTTTCCTTTGGTTGTTGTTTTGTTTGGTCATGGCCATCTCCCTGTAGATCCAAACAGGTCAGGGAGCCACAGTAACAGCCCCAAATTACTTCAGGCTAATTCTTGTTGCCGAGACTATATGGCAGGCTGTCAATGGGAAAACCAGACTCTCTGCAGAGTGAAATGACAGGAAACCAATGAATCATAGCATTGAAGAAGAAAGCCAAAAGATCAGATTAATCAAGATAAAGACTTTGAACCATGAAGGGGAAATAAAGTTTATAAACATGTTTTATCTCAGGGTACAGAAAATATCTAATGAGAAGAAGAAGAATTGAATTTTTTTCATGTAAATACCTCAAGCCAAAAATGTTCATGTCGATACTAGTCAACTTATGCATCCAATACTCAATTTTTTTCTTCTGCAATGGATTTGCAGGTTATTATAAAAACATCCTTTACTAGTAGAAATTACTTGAAATAAAAGATAAATATGATTTTTAATATCTTGAAAGAAAACTACATTGTAAATATGCACTGCAGAAAACTCTGCCTTGGCTGCAGGTGCGAAGTTCCCAGTTACCTCAATTACTCACATGATGCTTGCATCGTTGATGGATGGCATAACCTGTTCGGAAATCAGGGTGAGTTTCTGCTCAGGCCACGCTTACAAATGAAGGCAAGTGTGAAGGGAAAAACAGTGGAAAGGACCCTCTATAGTGGCTTCTCCCTTTCTCTGTCCCAAAGGGGAGGCCCAGGAAAAGATCTTTTGCCAACATCATCCTGAACCTCTACTCAGCCATTGTTAGAATGACAGAATTGAGAAAGAAAAATAGATGTTTTGATAGCTAGACTGGGAAGGGTTCCAGCTCCCCACCACTGGCTGCAGATATCATCTAGCTGTGTCTATGGAAAGATCACCCAGGTGCCAATGTCTAGGAGCCCTGTTCTGAGAAAAGGTGCCACAAGGGCAGCTTTCTTCACCACTGCTCTGGAAGCACTATTTTGTCTCTGATTCAATTCCTTTCAATAGATACTAATTGAGTAACTACTATGCACATTGTGAGCTGACAAGGAAATAGCACTGGACTTGGACTCAGGAGATCTGAGTAGATAGCAAGGTTCGATCACTGACCACCTATGACGGTAGGTCAACAAGTTGGTCTTTTTCTCAGCGTGTCTCTACATCTGTGAGATGGGTTTAATGCAAGCACTAGATACCATAAAGTTTGTGCTGCTATGTGGCCAACTGTTACTTTTCTTCCTATCTTCTTGTGGCTTTACTGTTGCAGGAAACATAAAATCAGTTTAAGTCAGTGTTGTGGCTCTCTGTGGAGAGATACTAGCCTAACTCCTGGGAGAATTTTGCACATGTACCTGGACATGACATGAGGGGCCCACCCTAGGACTGTGAATCCGGATCTCTGTGATCCAGGCAAGAATCTTTCTGTTCCCCAAACTTCCCGGGTGATTCTGCAACATTCTACTGCAAAGCTGGCCTCAGTCTTCCTGAACCCCACAAATGCTGGCATTGTCACAGAGATTCCTGAGACATAAGGCCTTCTAGGCATTCCAAAAGTTATGTTACACCCAACACTTTAGAGTTGGGGGACTGGATAGAGGCAGAGAAATAAAGGGAAGCTTTCCCCATAACCTTGTCTTCCACTGTGTAATATATGAGCTCTGACCACAAAGCTCACATAGCAATTTTTGTGTTCCTCTTTCATGTTACTAACCCCATTCTACTTTGCATTGGAAATTATATGTAATTTATTCTCTCCATGGTTCACCTTGTATTCCTCAACTGCTTGGCACATGGCAATGAGAAATCAATGTTGAGGTGAATTGATAGGTAAATGAATTCAACAGTGAATTCAGTCTTCTCAACTTCTATACCTGCTGAGACCCAAAAGGAAGGGGGTGATTGGACTAGGAAGAGAAAGGCAGTGTCAGTATCTCTGAAGCTTCCTTGACCAGGAACAAAGCATTTTTGACTCATGAGGGACCATTTGCCCAGGGGTGAGAACAAGTGCACCTTTTCCTGTCTCTCCAGGCAAGAAACGAATGCTGAGATCTTGAAATGCCTTGCTGTGCTCTGCCAAACTCACAAATACACCATATGAGATGCTGATGAAATACTTTTAAAGAAAAGAAAAACTGGCTGGGTGTGGTGGCTCACGCCTGTAATCCCAGTACTTTGGGAGGCCGAGACAAGTGGATCACCTGAGGTCAGGAGTTCAAGACTAGCCTGACCAACATGGCAAAACCCTGTCTCTACTAAAATACAAAATTAGGTGGGTGTGGTGGCAGACACCTGTAATCCCAGTTACTTGGGAGGCTGAGGCAGGAGAATTGTTTGAATCCGGGAGGCCGGAGGGTGCAGTGAGCCAAGATCACCATTGCACTTCAGCCGGGGCAACAGAGTGAGACTCTGTCTCAAAAAAAAAGAAAGAAAGAAAGAAAGAAAAACCGTAATTGAAGTGAGTTGTTCTCCAGTGACACTTAGTGCCCCCCAAAAATCTAAGCAACCATGGTCTCAGGCTTTCAGCAGGCAGCTTGCTCTTGTCTCATGCATGCAATTCTGTCTCGTGGAGAGCTATAATAGACTGATAAGCAGAGTTTATAGTGAGGAGGTTTCTAAAACCAAGAAACTGTATAAACATAGAAAACTAAAAGAGGAAGAATCAGCGGAACCAAGAGCTTATTTGTAATGTCTCATGTACCATGTGGGAGGCTTCCAGGTTTGAAGTGCTTATTTGAAATCTATCTTGCTGAGGGCACATATGAAGGTATACATTCTCCAAATCCATTTTGGGGGCATCATTTCCAACAGCCAGGCAATTTCAAGTCCAGGTTGGCCAAGATATCTTAGGATTTCGCAGTAGAACATGTCCTTTGAAAAACAAGAATGAAAAGCAGGGTCTCAGGTGGTGAGTATGGAGGGTCAATCAATTACTGTTAAAATCCTTGACAGGGTCTACCCAGATCTGCTGTTATTGAGGAAATAACTTCAGTTGGAACAGGTAGCAGTCACTTAACCCGTCAATTGAGCTGTTTAGATGAGTGGCTCACAAGATTCACTGCCAACCTGAATTAAATGTAAGTGTACACCCAGACTGGTTTCAGCATCACTTGCACAAATATATATTCATTTCCACCAATTGGCTCTGAAAAAGCCAATTTCAGTAGGACTATGATAAAAGAATAAATACCTTTAAAGTTCCTCATATGATTCCAGGGCCCAGTTAGATTTGGGGACCACTATGATCCATAATTAATAGAGTCCAGGTGTAGCCCAGCTACGGAACAACTCCAAGGCAGCTTTGGAGTAGCTACCAAATTGTAAGGGCATTTCCATTCTTCAGTGCATTTTTCACATTGAGAAACACTTTAGGTAGTGAGTTAAATCATATAGAAATATTCATGTGCTCTACACACACACACACACACACACACACACACACACACACACACACTAGTGATAGGAAAAAAATCTAGATTTGATTCATCCAGTTGCTGGCCAAATTCTTTCCATCCACTGAACTTCCTCAGAGTTCTTTGAAGTCAACAATTACTTTGTTCTCAGAGGAATCGTTCTGCGGCAAGGAAAAATGTTGAAAGCTTAGCAATGGTATTAGGACTTTCCCAATCTGAATCATTTCAAAATATTTATCTGCATTTTGTTTATTCTTTTTCAATATTTAGACTTCATTCTTTCTATTAACAAAATCTATTGATATTAGTCACTTGGAAGGCATAGCAAAGACATCAAATTTGCCAGTGTTGATAACAAAAGGCAGCTACCAATAACTGATTTCCTTATTAATCTACCCTGTCCTCTTTCAGAAGCACAGGTTTGGTGATTGAATAGAACCCTCAGCATAGAGCCTGAAACAGAATCATTTCATAGTAAATATGAGCTATAATTTGCATTCTTCTTTTTTTCATTAGCTCATTAGCCTGCCCCTCTCCTCCTGACAGGTTACCAGCAATGTACTGAGGGAATATTTTGCACACATCCTATTCCTATATTTTAGCATTACTGTTCTCTGACCTCCTGTTCTGCTCATCATATGTTTGTCCCTGGCACTTACAGAGTGAGAAATCTGGGTAACATCTCTTTATAGTTGAAACAAGTGGCTTTTTTAACATTTTTCTCTTAGATTCCCCATTTACAGGAAACCATAGACACTAATGTGAATTTCCTATACTGCTGTAGTATCTCAGGACACAGGGATTGCCCTTTTCATGATCCCTGTTCTGTCTGCATAAGCCGTCCTCGCGGAGATGCTCACTGTAGTGTCTGAACACACACTGACTCCTAACTGTGGGTGCGGCCGCTCCCACCCATTTCTACTCCGCAGCTCCACTCTGTGGCTCTCTCTCAGCCGGGCCCTCCAACTCCAAAGGGTACTGAATTGTTGTATTACACCCAGTCCAGATCCCAGTGTGTAGCCTCTGTGTTTTTCACTATGTAATGGATGAAGTGTTGATATTTATAGTAGCGTAGTTATTGATAACCCAAATGATAAGATCACTTCAGTGTCTCCCAAATCATTTCTGTTCCTTCAGTGAATGCTTCCACTGGATTCTCTCATCACAGCACATCATCAATCAGCCTCTGCAGTCACAGGGAAATTCACAAAGCCAGAGAGGGTGTGTGTCTGAGCCTTTGCAAGAGATACGCAAATTACCCCAAAAAGGAACATTTTAAATCAGTTTTTCTTCTAATGGCCTTCCACCTCCCCACCCCCTCCCCCACCCCCCCGACACACACACACACAGAGCTTCTGTTTTTCCAAGAGCTTTTGAAATTTTGCTTGGCTTATACCCCTGAGGCCAGTGGACAGGAAATGAGAATTGGATAGGAAAGGAGTTGAAAACATCTTTTGCAAATTTTTTTTTTTCTGTGGGGTATGATAATTTTCCATCTAAAATGTTTTAAAAATAGGTTTACCAGGAAATACTGTTTTATATAGGACTGCCATTCTTTAACATTTATATATGGTTATTATTATCACTACCAGTTAAAATGACCATATTAATAACCTCTTGAACAACTTTCATTTGACCACCTGAAAACTTAGAAAATACTGAGACAAATTTCCCCGCAGTCTAATTTTAGGGATGGTGTTCTAAGAACAGTCTTATCCTATTGAAGAAACATGTCCCATAGAATTACAGTAATTGAAGGGGCAGATTTTTTTAAACCCTTAAATCATTTGCTCTTTTAACTTCACTTACTATAAAGGAATAGTTTCAAATGATTTTTATCTAAACACAGCAAATGACCCTTCTGATTTTATTTAAGATTTTTAGATTTTTTAATTCCCTTCATCTTTGTTATCAATTATGCATTTTCTTCCCAATCTGTATGGAAAAAAACAAGATAAAGACAATGTACAGAGTTTTTCCATACAGATTTGTTCTTTAGTTTGAGCTTATATTCTACTTACTATTTTTATGTTCAAATGTCTTTCTTTTTTGAAGTTATGAATATGATAAAAAATTTTGATTATTGTTCTCATTTGACAAAATTAAAAGTTGATGCTTCCACATCGGTCCCCAAATTTAATTTTGACATTTCATTTCTGAATGAAATATAAAACTCCTGAAATAAGCACTCTGCCTTTAGAATTCCACAGAGACAGAGCACCACTAAATGCCACCATAGTGACTGCAATAAGCCAGAGCACGTAGGGATGCCTGCTGGAGACTTTGCCGCTATAACTTAAGAAATAGATTAGGTGACTGTTGCTGGTGTCCCAGAGGTCATAATTCTTCTTCAGATATTTCAAAAGGATAAGGTAATTAAGTTAATAATCCCTGTTGTTATAAATACTAGATGTGGCATTGTTCATTTATTGCCTTCTAACATCCATGATATCGATTTACACAAGAATAACTTGGGGGAAGCTCTGGTATTGAAGGCTCTAGAAAAGAACTAGGATCAAAGACTCCTAGATTAAAGGGTTGATTTAGGATAAATGTTTAAAGGCATAATGTGAACAACACTCTTATTTCAAACAAGAAATCCCGGTCTTACCTACGGTTCTCTCTGGTGACAGGGATTTCACTTCCTCTAAAAACAAAACAAAAATGGATGCATAATTGAGTGAGGTAAATTGTTACTTGTGCAGCTAACATAAAAGTGCTTGTATTTAGATACCTTTAATTTACATTCAAAATGCAGTTTAATAGTTAATGTAAGTAGGGCCACACAAGAAGAAAAAGTGGAGCTCTCGATATATACATGTTTAAATAACATGTACAGTTAATGTGCATATGTTTTGCAACCCTAACAAGTGTACTTATCTATCTGTTGTATTTTGAGATCATAATATTTAGTGTCTATATCTGGCCTCTTTTGAGAAATTCCCAGAGTACAATTTAAATAGCTAGATGGCCCCACTTCATAAACCACAGACATCCAAATTAGCATAGTCTCATAGGCTCAAAGACAAGACAAATTGGTATGTGGTCAAAGAAGAATTTTAGTAAAACAGGAAAATACAACCTATGCCAACTGTGCAGTATTTTTGCAAGCTACTGGTTGTCAGTGTCATGTTATATGTGACAACCGCTATGGCAAATGGCTGCTGAGAAACTTCTGGAAAAAAACAAAAACTTATGCAGAATAGTAGAATTTAAAATCTATCAGCCAGGTTGACGTAGCAGGATCATTTCACAACAAATTTCTTTAAGTCTCCATTTTCCCACTTATGTCCTATTCCCTGGGCAATTTGCCAAGCCTACTACCACTTTCCAAAGGCCCTGGGTGGGTATTTGTGTTTAGCATCTGGCACTGAGAAGAATCTGTCTTCATACCTCTGTGATTGTCCACCATGCCCTGCAATTAAGTATGTTCTGTTCTCTTCCACATTCAATTTTTATTTTTGATTAATTAACATATAGAATTTTTCCATAAGAAGGGCCACAGACTATAGTCTACAGGCCAAGTATACCCTACCACTTGTTTTTGTAAATAAAGTTTTATTGGTCCACATGCATGCCCACTTGTGTATGTGCTGTCTGTGGATGCCACAGTAGTTGAATAGTTGCTATAGAGATTGTAGGATACAAAGCTTAAAATATTTACCATCTGGCCCTTTACAGAAAACGTCTGCTGACCTTTGGTCCACAAAGAAGAAAATAAATATTATAGGAGGCAATTATCCATCAGATGGGTTTGGGTGCTAATTCCTTATGATCGAACATTGCAAAAGAATGTTCGATTTAAAGTCATTGCCTTTCAACTCACTGAGAAAAATATGCAAAGACAGCTGCCTATCCATGTTTATTTTTATTTTATTTTATTTATTTTTTTAGCAGCTGGAGTGCAGTGGTGTGATCTTGGCTCACTGCAAACTCTGCCTCCAGGGCTCACGTGATTCTCCTTCCTCAGCCTCCCAAGTAGCTGGGATTACAGGCGCCTCCCACCATACTAGGCTAATTTTTTGTATGTTTAGTAGTGACAGGGTTTCACCATGTTGGCCAGGCTGATCTTAGACTCCTGACTTCAGTATCTACCCACCTCCTCGGCCTCTCAAAGTGCTGGGATTACAGGCATGAACCACTGCACCCAGCCCCACCTTCCTTTTTAATACTTGATCTTTGTGTAGATTCACAATATGTGCTGAAGGAAGAGGAAATATTTTGAGCAAGAGTGATCAGTACTGAAGCAGACATGTCTTTGGCAAAATGTGAAGAAGGTGAACCCATCTTCAGTGTCTTTTCACCGTCCCTTTTCTTCTGCCATCCTCTCTACCCCTCCTTTGTCCTTGGCATACTCTGGGTCATATCCAAGTTCCTCTTGTATCTGGCTTAGCTCTCAACTAATCCCCACAGGACTCTTATCTGATAGTGACTTTGGTGTTACTCTTCCCATGGTGTTTGTATTTTAAAGATGAACTTCTGAAGCTGACGAACTATAGCCAAAAAACAGAGCTTGTCAATCGGGGCTGACTGTATTGGTTACTGTCATGCCAAGGTTTTGATTGCCACTGGGCAGCCCGTGGGCCAGTTGCTTCCCATTGGCCACTTTGCCTCCAGAGGCAAGGAGCTTCCATCAGGATGACACTCCAACATTACTTGCTATCATGTCATGAAATAAAAAAGCTTGGGAAGCATTCACCTCCAGGAACAAATCATTGTGTGTTTCATTTACCCCAAAGGTAACCGATCTTGGGAAATCCGAGTTAATGATGACCATTTTATAGTTCCTGGAAAGTATGAAGACTCTGTTTATAAGTAAATCAATAGTCTATAGATAAAATTAGATGAAGTGTAAGTTTGGGTCACTTAATTCTCAATCAAGAATAAAGTCAGGTTTTACTGATTAACTGATCAGGACTGTATACTGAGTATAAGAATGTAAGCTACACCTCTGTTCTTTTCTCCTGTATCCTCACCACCTCACCCAATGTCTGGTCCATAGAAGGAGATTAATATTCTATGATCACACTACCTCTAATATGACCCATGGACATGCAGCATTGTCATTACCTGAGAACATGCTAGAAATGCAGAATCTCAGGTGCACCCTAACCTCCTGAGTCACAAGTTGCTCTTTAGCAAAATTCTTTAAGGGATTCGTATGCACTAAAGTTTAAGAAGCACTGGGTGGGAGACTAAGTGAGACTAGACCCTCCAATGAAACCTGGCTGTGCCATCTGAAATTTAGAAGATATGAAATTAAAAATAAATGTTTTAGGAAACAAAAAAATAAAATTAAATTAAATTAAAAAGTGAACATAAAAGGGAAAAGTGTTGATGTTGTTGTATTGTTTGGTAAACATCTGTGAGGGCAGAGTGCCTTTTTGTAAACTCAGTCATCACCGAGACAGGCTTTGTGTGCCACATAGCAGACGGTCAGGCCTCCAAAGAGTTACGCAGAAATCCTGACTTGGTCTCTAACTTGTATCATTTCCTTTAAAATACGTGGAGGGGTGAAACCCTGATGTGTCGAGCTTAGTTTAGGCTCTGTTTTTCCTGGCAGGGAATTTCATCAGCTTTATGCTTATGTGGGGGGTTCTGGGCTTATAGCCGGAAGGCTCAGCAGGACACAGAGATAGTTTAATGGACCATGCAAATCTCCAAAGTGGAGCCCACTCCTAGAATAGAAAAACGCACCTGATTCTTAGAGTGCATTATCATATGGCCAAAAGGAAGGATGATCTTCTCTACGGTTTTGTGAATTTTTAGGTGCTGTCAGGCCACTCTGACTCCTAAAGGAAATAATTTTTAAAACCACTGCCAAGCCAAAATGGAAGGTGGAATTGTCGAATATTTTAGAGAAAAGAATCACACAACTCTATAGAATATGAGGTATAACTTACAGGCTTAGCTTTGATCCTTTGCCATCTTTAGAAATAAATGTTTCTGGAGCCAGAGGACAGAAATAAATACCATGTTGGGGAGAACCATATTCTGCCCTGTCCCTTATACACAGTAAAATGCTTTGAACTTTTCTGGACATCATTAGGGATGTTTAAAGCCAATTATTCTGACTCTGTAAGAGCGTCATGGGATATCCTTCTTTTAGATTTACTCCCATGAAAACAAATGCAGAATCCAACTAAAGGGAAAGAGTCAAGGTGGCCTGAGGTCACAGGCATCCTTCTGGAGGGCTGGTAGGACCTGCAGCCCTACATTTGGACTTGGCTAGAGCTAGCCCCTGCACATGAATGAGTCAAGGCATTAAGAGCTGAGCAGAGACAGTGCAAGTGATATGCTAAGGAGGAGAGAAGAAGAAAAGTGGAGAGAAAAAGCAGCTAGAATTCACAGTCTACAAGTACAAGGCAGCACAAAGTTTCCAAAGCCTCTCTAGATATCTTGGCAGGGTGCTGAAGGCACTTTGTAGCCTGTCCTTAACCCTCCTGGCCAGCCTCAACCTATGCCATGTTCTTTGGCAGTGCAAAGTCATTGCCCTGCAATTTCCTTTCCAGTCCTTTCTCTCTCACCCAGCACAGTAAACTGAAAGTCCTTTTTCAAGACTCAGGTCCTGCAGTATTTCCTTACCAATGTATTCCCACCCCTGCCATGGCCAGGAAGGCCAGCTGTATCCCATATGTACCTCATTTTTTGGATTCCCATTATAGTACTTGTCATATAATTCCTTTTTAGAACTTGCTACCTTGTCCTTTGATTTCTTATTTATCACAGACACACCAACATGGTGCCCTAAAGGGCCGCCATGTCTTTCTTGTTCATTTGACAGACCCAATTCTGAGCAACAGAGCACGGCATGTAGTAGACATTCAACATTTGCCAAATTTGAACAAAAATATTATTTCATTTCTGAATACTCTTTAATCTCTCAACTCCTTTAATTTTTTTAAAAGTGAGTGTGATGTAGCTGTCTTGTAGAAATCATTTGGAAAACTCATTTGGAAAAACATGAGAGGTATTAATGACCCAAAGTCCATTGCAAGTCCTCATCTTCTATGAGCCTTTTTTTTTTTTTGCTGACAACTCTGTTCCCTAGGGCTGTCTCCTTTATCCACAGGGCAGTGAGTATGAAACCGTGTTTGAGGTGTGCTGTCTCTTATTGCTCCTTAATTGTTTCATATCTATCAATCTTATCTCCTCAGATAGGTTGTAGTTCAAGTCAATTCAGACATTCAAATCAGCAAATGGTTATTGAGTGATGGGTATCTATGAAGATCTGTGCTGCTTGCGTGTTGGCACCGGTTCTTGTTTTAACTTAATTCCTTTAGTAAATATTTATTTGGGCATTTACTTATACACATGATCTCTGTGATAAGAGAGATTACCAAGGAAATTGCCAGTATTAAACAAAGTCAAGGGAAAATTGACCAGGCTACTGACCTAGCGACTGACCAGGACCAGTGAATGATCCTAAATGAAGTAGCTTGATGGCCCCAAACTCAATATAAACTCACGTGCAACAAGATTGCATGAGATTCAGGTAACCCTTGGCATCAGAGGGCCCTTCCAGGGGTTGAAACATTGTGGAAATAGACTTTGAAAAGCAGTCCATATCAGAAGTCATGTCATCCATAGGTTATAAGATCTCTGCCAGGTGGCAGGGGCTTGAAAAACAAAGCCCTGCCCTGGGGTGAAGGAATACTGTGGCCCCAATTCTAGAGAACACCTAAAAAACAGTAAGAAAAGTAGCAGGCAGAAGCTTGGGACTGTTAGTGGAACCCTCATAAACTCTATGAATCTCTGATGAGAATGCTGACATGGTAGCTCATACCTAGAAGCCCAGAGCCTATATGTCCCAGGCTGCAGAGGAGGCTGGAGGGTACATGCAGGAGCTTGGGAGTTCCAACTGAGACACTGAGTTCCAGATCTGGAGAGCAGAACTCAATTCTAAGTTCTCCCAGATGGTGACCTCAGGCTGCTGACCTTTCATCCTGCCATCTCTCCCACTTCGAGGGGAGGATGAACTCGCCCTTCCATTGAGTAGAAGATTCAATGTCAGTTTAGCAAGAGAGAGAAGAAGGGGACCAGACAGGACCAGGATCAGGGAAGACCAGAGGGGCTCAGGACCAGAAATTTACCCGCCAGGTACTATTATATAAATAGCTCCTTGTGTTACTGCTCTTATGGCACTACATGGGAATTACTGTTCAACTTGTTCATTACTTTTACCAGGCACTAAGCTGAGTATGACCATAAGGGCAGAGTCTGGGTCTTATCTTGTTCACAATTTTATTCTTAGCACAAAACACAGTGCCTGCCACAGAGTGGGCACTCAAGCTATGTTGCCCGATAAATAAATTAATGTCAGGTATAGGATCAAGCAAAGTCAGTCAATTAAATAAAAGGCAAAGTGCTGAAGATGGAGAGGTACTATACTCCAGAGAAGCAAGGCATCAATCAAGTCTAGAAGACAAAGTGAGGCGATACTGAGTAGTGGTTACTGTCTAGGCTCTAGAATCAGTCCTGGGTTTCAATTCTGGTTCTGCTTCTGTTCATTTCTATTTTGTGAGCTTTGGCAAGTTGTTAAATTGCTCTACATCTCAGTTTCTACTCTGCAAAATAGCAGTTTACAATATTAACCTCATGTGAGGATTAAATAAGATAGTAAATGTAAAAGGTCAGCTCGATGCTAGATCCTATATTCAACAAGTGGTTGCTATTAAAATGGGCAGGAAGAAGCAAATCCTGTAATTCCAATAGCTAATAAGAATCATCCAGAGTTAGGGAGATTGGAGCTCAGAGATAAAGAATAGAGTTTCCAAGACTAAGAAGTAAATGATGAGGGACTCAAATGGAGACTAAAAACACAGACCAAGGATTGAGGTGTCAAGGAGTAAGGTCCAGGCAAGGGATCTTGTATGCCAGGCATGAAGGGAAAGTGGAAAGAGTGCAGCTTGAACCCGTTCCAACAGCTTTTGGAGACCAGGGATCCTTCTGTGCCTTACAGCAGGGCTGTTCACAGTGAGTAGGCAGGTCTGAGCTCATCAGAGAAGCTAATAAGTACACTTGGCAAAGAGCAGGGATGAGAAGGGGTGTGAAGTCAGACAGTTCATGACAGCTAGGTGCATGGAAGGTGGTCAACAAATAGCTGTTGATAATTTACTTTCATCATTAGCACAATTGTTCCAAGGTGGGGGAGTGAATAAGCCTTCACTTGGATTGTGAAACTCTTTTTTTCCAAATGAGGCAAAGTTGAGCATCTTACTTGCTCAATTTTATTTGTCAAATATTCTAGAGAAAATGGTGATGCCTAAACTATCCCTATTGTTTCATTTGTAGGATCACTGGTGCATCTTATGGAATGTTTGATCATGTGTCATTAATCTGCATTAAGTGGTACAAAAAAGCACTACCTGGAAACAAGATTCCATGGCTGAAATGAGGGTGAGCTAAACTGAGAGTTGTTAGAATGGATCTGGCACGTTTACCACTCTGAAGGCCTTCTCTCTCCAGCCCCTCTTACTGCAGTTCTGTGGTGATTTTGCTCACCGAGACAATAGTGGGTCTGAAATTCTCCAGCTCCTTCAAGCCCTTGCTCCAGCGTGTGGCCTTTGGGGCTCAATTTGGGCTGGTTTTTTCCTGAGTAACCAATCTGTTTCTCAGCATAAGAGCCACAGGCATCACACAGAATGCAAAGTTTTCTTGTAAAAATGTCAGTTGTAATAAAGGGAATCTGGAGCCAGCCTGGCAGCCTGGGGGCTGTTACAAGATGAAGTCAGAGCCTCAGCTTGTGTCTACAAGACACCAAACATCCACTTAAAAAGTGAAAAACTCAAGCAGTCATCCAGATGTTTTGTCTGCTTGATGCCAAGCATCCTGATATTTTCAACTATCCAGATGTTTGGCATCAGGCAGAGCAATATCCAAAATCTGGAAACATCTAGGTGTTTGGTATCTTGTATTATGCCTTAGTCCACTGGAAAGTGAAGGCCAGAAGCTTGGACACCATTTTTCCTGACTGCGGGGAGGAATTGTGAGTCTCTCAAGACCTTCATGGGAATCGGACTATCTAGTCTAAAAAGTAAAAAGAACTTGGAATCAAACACATAGGTTAATAGGGCTTTGCCAGAAGGACTGAAACAAGGAAAGGGAAAACACAACAAAGCCCACTGCAGTTCAAATGGCTTTGCAGTATCTTGCTCAGTCAAGAAACCTCTTTATGTGTCCATTCCTCAAATCTTTGGGAAGGGGCAGTAGAGAGCTCAACTCTGAAGCAAGCCAAAGCTTGGGTCTAATTTTGTATTGCCATCAGGCATTACCTATTAAACTGGGGCCTCTGCTTCCTGAAAGTGAACCTGAACTTCTAGACTGACTTCAGAACATTTTCCATGTTCTCATGGCTGACCTGGTCATGCTGGAGTTACTTAAACCTTCAAGTTGACCTATTTCTGCGTATGTCCCCTAAGTGTGAATGTAAACAAGGATTGAAGTGGCCTCTAAAGAGATTGAGAGAATGAACTGTGCTTTGCTAGGACCTATTCTCTTATTCAGACACTCTTTACCCTGCTCCCTTAGATTCTGGCTCACAATCTACGCCTAACTCTCCTCTCTCTCTTCTCCCAAAAATCCTGAGAAATGACAAGTGCAGTTGAAGGAAACAAGAGAGAGAGAAGAAAGAAAATGTTCTGCAGATACATGTGCAGGGGAGTTTAAAAACAACACCACAACAACATAAAAGAAACAATAAGAGCAACCCAATAAATGGATGAAACACAGTCATGCAACAGAGGGAATCTGAACATCTGCACTTTTTCTTATTTATAACCATGTCAGGAAAACAGGAAAAACAGTGTGCAAAACCTTAAGCAGAATTTTCTTTCTGTTCCAATTTTGCTAGTGAATTCCACTAGGAAGAAAGTGACCGGTTTGATTGTCTTCTATAGGCTTGTAATATACAATTCATCATTGTCTCATGCATCCTATGATTGTGAGTCATTAATACTCACTGTTATGTGGGGAAATTCCTCTCCTACTCACATCTGGACTTTACAGCAAAGGATAGAAGCAGAGCCCGTCTGGCCCTTTATCATTTCTGGATTTGATGCATCCTTTTCTCTTCTAGGATGGCTCCTTTGCCATTGTTTTGTTATTGTTGTTGTTTGTTATTACTTGGTTGAGTCAAATGTTTTAACAATTTTATTGTGACAATGGTAATGGCAATGATTGCATTCAATCCAAATTAGCTCCTCAATACCATCATTGTTAAATCAATTGAGAGATTAGCAATAGCTAATATATCCATAATTTGATCTCCTTAAAGGAGACAGACATCTGTTTTCCTTGGCAGCAGTCTGTTTCCAGGCCCTTACTTGATACCATGTGCATGCCTAAGTCCTGTTCACAATAGCTTTTATCCTTGAGGTTTGGTAGTATAGTTAATTAATGCCTTTATCTTTTCATGAGAGATGCCAGCTCACATCAACCCCTACCGGCCCCCCCCCCAAAAAAGGGGGAAGAAAAAAACCACACAACTACAAAGGCTTGGCTTCATATCTGGTGTAAATAGAGAACCTCATTTAATAGCTGGATTCAGTATTAGAGAAAAATAAAGATTGCTTTCATCCACGTAGCTGAAAATTTGCCTGTATCCTCTAATTGTTCCTGCCATCATTGACAATGCAATGAGTATTTGGGTCTGAATATTAAAAATCTGATTTTTGCTTTTGAGACATACAAATGTCAATCAAAATAGAATAGAAGAGAAGCAAGATGTGTGTTTCCTGGACGAGACCAGCCCTTGATGCCAGACAGCATGGTAGGAACCATTTCGTGTTGTGCTGGGAAGGGAGGGAGAGGCCAGCTGCCTTGTCTAGAAAGAACTGAAGTGTGCATTTTTATAAGTGCTTAAATAAACCATCAGGTTTTTTGCTTTATTTGTGGTAATACTGTACAAACCTGCATAATGAGAAAAGCATAACTCATTTCCTACTTACAGAAAATCAAATTCTTTAGTAGGTCAGTAATTCTGTTGTCCTCAGAGAAGTGTCTAGTTTTCTTATATAAGAGAAATCAACGTACTAAGATAATGATTTAGTTATTCATACCCTCAAAGAGTATTTATTGAGTACAAAAGCCGAATGCTGTTGACGAGAAAAACTCCAGACTGAAAACTGGGTGATTCAGGGTTCTGGTTCAGTTTAGTTGGGAAGATAAGTACAGGAAACATTTAAATGAAAGTAAAAACAATACACAATTAAGTACCTAAATGGGCATTTGGAAGATAAAATCTGCCTAAAGAAAAAATAAAGCTTTACACTTCCAGGATGTAGGATAAGAAACACTTGTCAGGCCGGGCGCGGTGGCTCACGCCTGTAATCCCAGCACTTTGGGAGGCTGAGGCAGGCATATCACAAGGTCAAGAGATTGAGGCCATCCTGGCCAACATAGGGAAACTCTGTCTCTACTAAAATTACGAAAATTCGCCCAGTGTGGTGGCAGGTGCCTGTAATCCCAGCTACTCAGGAGGTTGAGGCAGGAGAATCGCTTGAACCCAGGAGGCGGAGCTTGCAGTGAGCCGAGATCACGCCACTGCACTCCAGCCTGGTGACAGAGTGAGACTCCATCTCAAAAAAAAAAAAAAAAAAAAAAAAAACACTTGTCAAAACGTGTCATTAATTGTTTTCATGATTACTTCTTATCATTATTGATACTTAGTCTCAAAACCTAAATCCAGATATTTTTCCAATGTGAACACAAAAATAGGCATCAAGACTATTTAGTGTTTGGATAGCCACTATACTAGTAGCTTCAAATGTTTTTTCTCTCAAATCCAACTAGTCACAGGTATTTTTTAATAGTTACATTTTTTCTTTTTAATTATTACAAGTATTAAAAAAACAGACTAATAATAAGCACTAATGTGTACACCCGGCTTTGTTAAATCTTAATCTTTTGCCCTATTTCTTTCAAATCTTTTTTTAAGGAAAAAAAGACTTCCATATTTAGTTGAAACTCCCTATATATCCCACTCCTAATTCCACTTTCCTTCCTCCATCCCTTTTAGAGTTAACCACTATTCTGAATTTGGTGCTTTTCTTGCATGTTCTTACATTTTTATATTATATGTTTATATCCATAACTATATATTATATGATTTTAACTTTATTTTTTATCATACTATATTACGATTATACAATTTGCTTTTTCCCTAAACATTATGCTTTTGAGACTTATCCATATGAAAATTTGTAGATGTAGCTCATTTATTTTAATGGTTGTATTTGAATACACAATCTATCCCTTCTCTGGCTCATAGACACTTGAGTTGCTTCAGATTTTTTACCACAAAACTTCCATGAATATTCTTGAAAAAGCCTCTGTGCACATGTGCTAGAGTTTCTCTAGGGGCAGAATTGCAGGATCATACAACATGTGCATCTTTTCCTTTTCTCACTATCATTGAATTGCGCTTCCAAGAGGCTGTGCTGATGTATATACCCATAAGAAATATATGAGAATTTCTGTTTCTCCACACCTTTCACAACACTTGCTATTGCAGGTGCACATTTGAAAAAAGTATTATCACTGTCTCTACTCTCGAAATGCCTGAAATACTACTAAATATATACTACTCAATAAATTAAAAATGCATAATTGCTTCCTTATTAAAAATATTGTACATTATCACTGATGCCATAAAAGAATCTCAAATGCCTATAAGCCTTCTCACTAGGGAAATGTTACCCAACAGGCAAAGACTCTTTCTCTTCCTGGGAGCTTTCAAGGTGTTCATCCAAGCCATGATCAAGTTTTAGAGCTAGAAAACATTTTAGAAATCATTCTATCCAGCAGTATCATTTAAACTAAAAAATCGGAAGAGTTATGCCCAAAGGTACTCAACTGTGACAGTGATCATAATGTTATCATTAATTTAGAACCTATTACGTGCCAAGTACCTTTCTAGATGCTTCATAATTGTTTTTTTACAGGTTAGTCGCAAACTCCTGGGCTCATGCAATCCTCCTGCTTCAGCCTCTGGAGTAGCTGAATCGATGACATACTAGAGGAGCATGTCATCATGGTCAACGGCTTCACATATATCTTTAATCCTCATGACAATAGCCAGGTAGCTCCACGACTAGTTTATTCTCCAAAACACATTTCCATGGCTAGTGAGAGCAAGCCATGATGCTATTAATCTGGTGGAACCAAATTGCACCAGAGACAGTTCCTACTCTCAGAGGCATAAAATCTGGAAAGGAAAGGAACACCAAAGTATAAATGAGCATGTGAGGAAAGCTGGGTGATGGCTCAGCCCAAGCCACGCTACTGCCTTGGATCTTTTTCCAGCTATGATCATTTGGGAAAATGTTCTAAAGAAACTTATATAGGAATTAGGCTTTAGAGGCCAGGGAGAACTTGGATGGGCACCATCTTAACTTGGACGTGTAATCTGGGCAATGCCCACTTAATGACCATGAGATAGACAGTGATGGGAATCCAAGACCCTGCCATCAAAATGGGGCATGTCCGGAGAGAATGAGGAAGGACGAATCAAACCAAAAGGAACTGGGAGCAGGTAAGCCTGACAAACAGTGCAGAAGATCTGCAGAGCCAGGCAGCTGGCAACTGGGGAAAATCCAACAAAACTACTTCTCAGGAACATAGCAACAAGGTTTCCCATGCTCTGGCCCCTGCTGCCCTCCTTTCTTAACCACTCTTCCCGCCTTTACCCTGATCTGCTGGCCTCTCCTCGGTCTCTGGTAATTACAGCAGGGTCTTTCACCTGCAGTTTCCTCTGCTTGGGACATCACCCAGCTTTACACATGGCTGGCTGGCTCCTTCTCATCATTCCACTCTCACCTGAGATGTTGTCCCTAAGCACCCCATCTAATCCAGCTTCTGCCCATCCCTGCCTCCATCTCAGTAGCCCATTTGACTCTCTTCATAGTCTTTCTCACTCGCCCAGATTACTTTGCTTCTTTACTTAACCACTTACCCCAATGAGAGAGTGAGCATCATGAGAACGGGGAATTGTTCTTGCTGTGTGTTATGTGGCCAGGCCCTGGCATGCAGGAGGGCTTCAGTAAACATTTATTGATTGTTGAATGAATGAACCATAATATTCCAGTTTTCAATGAGGCAGGTAGGCTGTTAGAATCTGCAAAGTGTTTTGGGACCTTGGAGTCTCAGTCACAGGGGTGGAGTTTAAGGGAAGGATTATGTGAAGGGGATGCTGAGTACAACGTGTGAGGTAAGGGGCCCCCAAGAGGGACGCAGAAAATAGAAATGAGGCATAAGTTCAGGTACCAGGACTGAGGGTGAAGATGGGCCTCAGAACCAAAGCAAAAGCTGAGAGGGGTGAACAGGCTAAATTGTCACAAAGGGACTTTCTCTACCACAAAGTGTCAGGTTACGTACTATTAAAATCCCTCCTACCCCAGATCCGGGCAAGACCTGACCACAGCAGTGAAGTGAGTAAGGGACATGCGTATCTCCTGATCTGGCCCCGTGGTGGAGGCAGACAACTCCATGGTGGTGGAAAGCAGAAATATTGGTGTAGATAAGTGTGAAGATGAGCTGTTCCCAGCAGAAAGGACAGCAAGAGCAAGGCAGGGAGGTGAGAGAATCATTGTGTTGGGAAACAGAATAAATAGAATGTATTGGGTGCAAGGCTGAGCACCTGCTGATGAAGAGCAAGGGAAAAGGGAAAGTGAGGCCAAATGGTGGAGGAACTTGATTTCCAAACCAAGATTTTGCCATTAAATTGAGGAAATAGAGAATCTTTGAATATTACTTTACTGCTTTGGTTGGCTTTACGCAGGGAAGTTATGTAGTCATTTTGGACACTTTAGCAAGTTTCCTTAAGGCAGGAATCTTGTCTGTTTCTTTAGTGATGTGTCTCCAACTTAGTGCCGGGCACACAAAAGAGCACAGGGAAAAAAAAACAAAAAACCACTGTCAAAGGCATTGCATTTCCACTTTAATCTGGTGGCTATATTCAGGACAGCAAGCCTAACGGTGGGCCAACTCATTGGAAATTTATTCTAAAATCTGGTTTTAGAAATTTGATTTGTTGCAGTAGGAATGGGAAAGAACAGATTTGGCAAAGGGAATCAGCAGGACTTAATGACTAACTGTATGTTTGCTTGGGGTGGGGGTTGAGGCAGGGGACAGTGCGGGAAAGGTGGGAGTAAAAAGTGTGATCCTGAGCTAGTTTGGAGTGGGGGTGACTGAATGACACCACTACGGAGGCAGAGAAGTCGGAATGCAGAACTGTTGAAGTGGGATTGGGAAGCTCGGTGTAGGTATTTGAGGTGCATGAAGCCTTAAGTAAGTGGTGATATTTAGAAGGCAGTCGAAATGAGACTGGAGTTCTGTAGAGGCCTGAAGGAAAGATGTATATTTGCATGTAAGTATTTCAATCATTTTCAGAGACAGATGATTGGGAATAAAACTAAATAGAATTGAAAACATCAACTGCATAGCTAGGATGCAGTGAAACCTAACTTACCTGGCCTGCCTCGTATTCAATAGTAGAATACTAGGATCCATTTCTAAAATCAAACATGCTGAGTGACTTCGCAGCAAAACCCAATTCCTACTAGGCCTTCAGGACCTAATGTCCTTGAAGCTAGGCAACTTATTTTTTTTAGGAGATGGTATTGCCAAGTGATTGAGAGTATGGCAATAGAGTGAGACTGCCGGAGTTCAAATCCTGACTCTGCCACTCACTAGCCAGATGAGTTTAAGCCAGTTACTTAACCTCCCTCTTTCTGTCTCTGTAAAATAGAAGTAATAATAGTACCTATTCCCAGCAGACTGTTGTGAAGACCAAATGAATCAATGTTTATAAAGCATGTAGCATAGTACATGGTAATAGCCAATGCTCAATAATGGTCCTTGAAGCTTTGTACTGAGGACTGGAATATGTGCTCTTATTTTCATTTATGAAAAGAGCATGCTTTCCCTGAAAATCCCTGGGATATTGTAGAATATTTTCAGCAAAATAGAAAAAACAAAAAACAACACACACACACACCCTGTCAATGTTCATTCTACCAAAAGAGGTCACCTCCTTAGATTTAGATTAAAAAATATACCACTTAGGCATGCTGCCACTATAGTGAGTCTAGCAACTCAGGTGCACTAAATTCTCACAATTGAAAAAGCCCTGGGAGAATTTCAATGCTATTGTTTTGGAGACTTCCTTTCACCCTGCTTTGAATTTGTCACAGTTCCAATTTTAGACAGTAAATTATAAGTCTTTAAAAAGAGAGTTCCATTCAATCTTGAGAAAAGGGAAAATGAACCCCTGAACTGGATGTCAATTATCAGTCCCTGACTTGGGCAATGTCTGAACTCTTCAGGTTGGTAAATTCATCCGTGGGGTGTTATGTTTTTTTGTTTTGCTTTGTTTTGTTGGCTTGTTTGTTTCATTTGTTAATTTTTTTTTAAACAAGAAGTTTGTTTCAAAAGAGCCTTTCTGTTTTATTCATAGTTGTCAGACCATCACAAGCAATGAGGCAGTGAAATTTATTTGAATTGCCACTCTTAGTTACTTTTTAAAAATGTACCCTTACGATAGTAACTCTCACAAGGATAATCTAGCAGCAAACATCAGTAGGCCAGACATACTGGCAGTCCCCAGTCAATCTGTAACTGAAAACTAAAAGTATAGCAGGAAATCCTAATAATGAAACTTGCAGGATTAGAGAGCTGATGAAGCAGAAAACAAAAAGTAGGTGATAACTACTCAGTACAGCCTTGCTGAGTGTCAGGCCTTTAAGGATTTTCTTAACATGTGGGTGGATCTTCATCTATTTTTGACTTCACTTTAGCCATCCAAAACAAGTCTTGGCTCTGGGTTATTTTCCATCCTTTTCCAAGATAACCCCACACAGCTATAATCAACAGAGCTATTCCAACAAGCATTTTTTTTTCTCAGTAGTCTTTCTCAAAGTAATAGAGAGTTCAAGTTATCATATCTTAATGTCATGTGGTACTAAATCACACACTCCAAGGAGAGATAACAAGACTGCCCAAGGAGGGTGGGTGTGGTGGGTGTGGACTTTGCCCCAGCCAATGTTCCTTTCTCTCTAAGGGGCAAAATATGTCCAGCTCATGTATGGCAAGAGGTATCACAGCTGGATGGGGTGAGGCAAAGAAAATAAAGAAGACAGCTCTGCCAATGGTTTAAAAATGCCTAGGCTCATCTTGGTTCCATAGTTGGAAACGGGATGATTTCATCTTGTTTTGCCAGTGAATCACAAGGTGGCCTTGAGGGATCACATGCTCCCAGCTTGCTTTCCTTGGATATAGAGGCCTTTGCATTCATCTGTCAAGTGCAGAACGTGTGGATATGTCAGGAAACCCAAATCTTCTTGTTGGTCATACCAACTGTTTTCCAGTGTTCTACAGGGGGTCTTAGGACCTCACTGTCCCCCACCCTGACAGAATCATGTATCCTAGACTTTGCATTCAGTCACACACAGGTTCTGGTTGCAGAATAAACCAAAATGTAGACTGAATCAAGACCTATAGGACATACTTCCTGGCTTTGCTGACTTTTTTGGCCCTCATCTCACCTCATATTACCAAAGTCCACATGCCTGGAAACTCTACAGATCTCTTACTGATGAAAACTGTATAGAAACCATGGCTTTAGCCAGTAATTCCCCTAATCCTCCTTTGGCAGTCTCAGAGGGCAGAGGACACATCTACGGTAACTTCCCAAAGGCCGAGGAAAAATCAGTTGATCAGTTGGTAAGACTCAAGCCCTAGTGGAGACACTACAGGCACAAAGCGCAAAAGTAATCCCTTTATAAGAACTCAAAATCATTTATGTACAATTGGAATCCACTTTTACCCACTCACCCACCCATCTACACTGTTGAAGTCATGAAACTGGCAATTATTAAAGGAATATATTTATTTACAGAATAGGAAAGTGCTATAGTTTTACATTTTATTCAATGTACAATGGCTTTGTGGCTATGAATTAAGACAGTATGTAAGAAAACAGCAAGAAGACACAAATAAGGGCCTAGAAAATGTGTCCCTTTGCAGCATCTCAACATCACCAGCTCCCAGAGAAAAACAAATGTACCTTTTGCACGGGGGGAAAAATCTTTTAGTAGTGGTTATGAGGGTGATGCTTTCTGCCAGAACACAGACTGTTCTTGAATGCCCAACATCTCAGCCTACTCAGGCTTCTAAAGAGGTATACGACAAAACCAGTACACATACAACAAAATCCATCTGATCTTCAGCATCCCCAGCCTCTGGGATGCTGGGGCTGTCATGGAGCCAGTCTGGGTTTCCTTTCTGTAAAAACCTGGGTCAGCACTGGAGATAAGACCAAAGAATCACTGGGTCAGGCTTGAAGCACCTCAAGCTCCCTAACCACCCCTTCAAATAGATGAGTCTCTTGGCCTTGTTTTTAAGAGCTAGAGAAATCTGAGGGTCCTGCAGAAATGGTTTTACATTCAGATAGAAAGAGAAAAGCCTCTCAGGTAAACTGCCTGCCTTAGATCTTCTCTTGAAATGAAGACCTGGAAATAAAAATGTCCAGTATAGGAAGCATATCAGGAAAAAAAAATATATATATATATATATACACACACACACACACACACACACACAGTAACTGCACATACAACATACAATGTGTTGTATCCTACTGTAAAATTGACATCTTTGTTCATGTTCTTTAAACAATTTCTAAGTTTTCTGTTAACATTGTCCTAAAGCTGATGTTTTCCTTCTCACCTCACATGTTGGTTTGTTTGTGGATGTGTTTTCCCCACCTTGGAATGTATATTTTAGCCGGGCATGATGGCTCATCCATGTAATTCCAGTATTTGGGAAGACCAAGATGGGAGGATTGCTTGAGCCCAGGAGTTTGAGACCAGCCTGGGAAACAAAGTGAAATCTCACATCTACAAAAAAAATCAAAAAATTAGTTGGGCACAGTGGCATGTGCCTGTTGTCCCATCTTCATGGGAGGCTGTGGCAGGAGGATCCCTTAAACCCAGAAGGTTGAGGTTTCCATGACAAGTGTTCACACCACTCACTGTACTCCAGCCTGGGTTACGGAGCAAGACCCTGTCTCAAAATAAATTTAAAAATTAAATTTTTAAAAAAGAAGGTATATTTTTCATTGGACCTCATGTCATTACTCATTTTCTATCTTTCTCTAAACATTGGTGAAGACATTGTGTGATTTCGGAATATGTGCTTCACATAACACTTGTCATCTTATTTCACAAGTGCTTATTGTAGAGACAATTGAAAGCATAAAGAACAGAGTTCTTCAAATCCTCAAATGTTTAAACCTCAGTTTCTTTTATAAGACCCATGCCCACAGTATTGTGTCTGAAACCAATAGGGAGAAAAAGAAATATGTTATTCCTTGGATGTCCCTAAATGTGCCAGGGTTCATTTAGACTCTCCTTTTGCACACATGTCCTCTAAATACATCTTAATGTGTGTTTATGTTATGGTACAAATATGGCCATTTGTTCAGCTTTACTTTGAAGGAGATCACAGAAGTCTTTTTTTGTTTTTTTTTTTTTTTTTTTTGACAGATTTTCCCTCTGTTGCCCAGGCTGGAGTGCAGTGGCGTAATCTTGGCTCACTGCAACCTCTGCCTCCCAGCTTCAAGCAATTCTCCTGCCTCAGCCTCCCAAGTAGCTGAGATTATAGGCATCTGCCACCATGCCTGGCTAATTTTTGTATTTTTAGTAGAGACGGGTTTCACCATGCTGACCAGGCTGATCTCAAACTCCTGGCCTCGAGTGATCCACCTGTCTCATCCTCCCAAAGTGCTGGGATTACAGGCATGAGCCACCACACCCGGTCAGAATAAGCCTATTTTGACCTTCTAAAAAGAAGGCACTCACACAGTCACTTCAGTGAGTGAATGAAAGCTATGAAAGGACATTTCAGAATAGTTTAATTATTGTATTGATTCATAACTCAGTGACTTTAGCACATGGTTCAGAAAAGGCTCTTGGTCACTCATCAGTCAATACAGTAGCAGCAGTGGGATCTTTGACAGCGATCAGCCATGTCTCTCTGGATGTACACATCTACACAGGTATACACAGGGATATAAATAAACATATATGCCTGACTTGACGCATACCCACCCTCAGTATCATGTGATTTCAAGAACACTTTGAAGACATTTTACTTCCTTAAGGATCTCCTCAGTAGCATAAGTTCCACAATCAGAGACTCATTTCCTTACCTTAAAGTTTCTTCTATTATATTACAAATAACCCTGGGATAGTGCTAACATTGAGAATTATGCTCCAGTGCAAGTGAAGTTATCAGACTCTCTGCTGAGAACTGTGTTTAGTTTCCAGGAAAGCAGAAAGGACAGATGATACTGATTGCCCAGGGGACTCCAAGATGGGAGGAAGGAGACCAAGAAGAGAGGATAGGGTTGCTCCAAGACAATTCTCACAATTGTCCCTAGGGCCAGAATGGAAGACATGTTTCAAAGCAGAGATGACTTAGTTAGTGAAGTCAGAAGAGGCCTTTCAGGAAAAAGAGAGAATGAAAAAAGAAATAGAAATGTCAATAAACAAGAGAAGTACACCTCCCTCTCAATGACCCTACACCGTCTGCCTCAAAAGGCTTCAGCGTTTCTCCAACTTGTTGTTTGTGGGCCCCAAACAAGATCTGGTTGCTTTTTATACATTCAGATTGGCCATAGACCAAGGCCTGCATTTCCCTTGTTAAGAAAAGGAATTAAGCCCCAGATTGCAAAACATTTACAAACAAATGAGCTTGGAGTAAACTTTCAAAACCAGCCTTAGACAACAGTGACAATTATAGATGCTCAAGATGGTGAAAGTGAAACCAAACAGGACAGAGAGGATAACAGGGTAGAATAGAACCCCCAGCTCCAGGTCCAAGAAGCCTGGCCGCTAAAGATGAAACATTTCTGATCCATTATTGGATCTGGCTGATGTTTCACTGTCTGAATGACAGGTCTCATCGGCAGGGTTTATGCGAAAGGAGATGATTTCAATTCCTCCTTTTATGGTACAAGGACTTTGGCAAGGTCACTTGACGTGTCCCATGTGAGCCTCTCAGAATCTTCTCCAAGCATTAGTGAGAGACAGAACAGCAGATTTTAAATGTAAAGATTGGGCAAGCTGTGCTGTGTCCAGGAAAATGCTACCACGGTGGGCTTATTGTCATTATGACCATTATTTTTCCGCCAACATCTTTCATTGCCTCTCGGTGTTTTTGTGAAACAAAAGAACCCAGCTGAGACTTCCACAAAGAAGAATGCAGGGAAAGGGGAAAGGGGAGAGAATACCTTGAGCAAGAATAGCTTGGAAGGAGCCAAAAGTGGAAAAGGAAGTCTAATTCTGTCCTAGTCCAGGGGGAAAAAAGTTTTTTGAGAAATGTAAACAAATCAGGAAATCCTGGCACTTACTCCAGTTCCGATCTGGGGAGACACACAGGTCCTTTCCCGAGGAGGGAGCTGCTGTTTGTGAATGAAATCCAGATAAAATTATTCATTGAGCGCTGCCAGCCCCACAGTTTCCAGCTTTCTTTTTGCCTATGGCATAGCTCAAACCTTAAAATAATAATAATAAAAAAACATATGCATGTTATTAACTCTCCATATTCAAATGGAAATTCAATGCTATCATAAATCTCTCTTTTCTAATGTAAATTCCATTCTTCAGCATGAAGCTGCAGGAAAGCCATTGTATCTGAGTAATCTAAACTTGAAAGAGAATTTTTGTTAAACTAGTTATGATAGGGGAAACATGTTTTTCACTGAGTCGAAAGATTAAAGTTGGTTGTAAAAAGGGGTGGGGGACTGAAGGAGAATTATTGGTTGCTCAACTAATGATTAGATACAGAACTTCAAGGACAAATTAAGAGGCACAAAAGAAAGAGCCATGCAGATAAGTGAAAACAGTTCCAATGATATTAAATAAAAGATGCATTGTTTATGTTAGGTTGTAATCTCTATTCCCATATTCATCTAAACAACCCCCACCACTCCATTAGCTACCCCAAGTAAATTCCTAACTCCACTGCACAACGCATCTGCGGATTGGAGTAGTATCTACTGTTCCCTTTCTCACTGTCAGACCATCCTCCCTATCTTTAGTTTCACTATGTCTAAGCCCCTCTTCCTTTCCTTTTTTTGTTTTTTTTAAACAGAGATTCATACTTGTTACCCAGGCTGGAGTGCAGTGGCATGATCTTGGCTCACTGCAACCTCCACCTCCCAGGTTCAAGTGATTCTCATGCCTAAGCCTACTCAGTAGCTGGGATTAAAGGCATGCACCACCATGCCCAGCTAATTTTTGTATTTTTAGTAGAGATGAGGTTTCACTGTGTTGGCCAGACTGGTCTCGAACTCCTGATCTCAGGTGATCTGCCCATCTCAGCCTCCCAAAGTGCTGGAATTACAGGCGTTAGCCACCATGCCCAGCCTCTAATCCCCTCTTCTAATGAGGCCTTGGTCCAGAAGAATGTAGTAGGCAGGAGGATAAAAAAAAGAAGAAGAAGAAGACAAAAGAGGTAACGTAGCCTTTTTTTGTTGTTTTGAAAATACGTTGTGAACCCTTTGGTTTATTTCAAACGATTTTCACCCAGTACTGTACATCGTCCCTCATCTCAAATCGACTCCACTGATTTACTTTGATTTATCACTCTTGTCCAACCTACCAACTCTCTTTGCCGCTCATGCCCACTGTTAAATTAAGTGTAGCCTAAAACCACCTCCTTACATATTTTAAACTCAGCCCAAAGGTTTCTCTCTATATAGTGAACTGTAACCTAAGTGGATGTGTAAACAGACCGTAACCTACTCCAGTGACAATCACCAAGTTTCAGCCAATCAAGGGTGGCCAAGTATTCAAACCATGTTCATATAAGGCACACTCGAAGCTGTAACCAATATGGCTGTTTCCGTTCCTCACTTCTGTTTTCTGCACATCACTTTCTTTTTCCTGTTCATGAATCCTCCACCACATGGCTGCACTGGAGTCTCTGAGCCTCCTCTGATTTGGGAGGCTGCCCAATTCACATACTGCTCTTTCCTCAATTAAACTCTGTTAAATTTAGTTTGTCTAAGCTTTATCTTTTAACATCACAAACCTTCCCCAGGTCCCTCCTTTGAAAAATTATTATTCTGAATGTAGACTTGGTTTGGGCATGTAGCAACAAG
The DNA here is from genome assembly GCF_003255815.1 of Theropithecus gelada. NCBI lineage: Eukaryota > Metazoa > Chordata > Mammalia > Primates > Cercopithecidae > Theropithecus > Theropithecus gelada. The sequence continues at coordinate 104,686,218 of NC_037671.1, read as the reverse complement.
AATGTGTCTGTGCATTACCGAGCTACAGGGAGCAAATTTAAAGGGCTTCCTCAGGCTCTGATATCAATAGCGGCTGAGGTAAGAGACAAGTTTCCCTTGGAGGGAGGAGATGGGTTGCTGGGAAGGACTGAGGTCCAGGACATACCTCCCCTCCAAGGGGCCTGGGCCTAGGCCCTCACTGTCTATGTTTGCATGGAAACCTCCAGAGCGGAGCAGGGTCTGGGCTTTAATCCTCAAGATAAAAACCTTCTCAGCTAACTTTTAGGAACAGAGAGCAAAGATATACAGATAAAATATATCCCTCTGTATCAATGCAAAGAATTAACTCTGTCCCAGAGGAGTACTTGTGATAAAAAGAAACACTGAAATCAGAATAGAAATAGTCACAGTAGGGGTCAGGTGCGGTGGCTCATGCCTGTAGTCCCAGTATTTTGGTAGGTTGAGACAAGAGGATCACTTGAGGCCAGGAGTTCAAGACCAGCCTGGGCAGCATAGTGAGACCCTGTCTCTACAAAAAAAATAATAATAAAAATAAACATTTGTTTAAATAAAAATTTAAAAAATATTAACAGCAGGACAGAACTTGACTCGTGCAGGTGTACAACTAGGGGTTTGGCTACACATGCACACGCCTGCTGTCAATGTGTTATTAATATTTAGAGCTGAAATAATACAACTTAGAATCATCTTGATGAAAATACCAGAGCCAACCTCTGCAGCGGCTTATAACATAGTCACCTTGCCTCAGGACCAATTTCTCCCCTGATCTCTTATTAATGTTCAACATTCAAGATAGAAGATTTAATGTTCTCTCTGGATTTTGTTCAGAGATTTATGACACCTATAGAAATGTTCATAAAATTTGAGGCTATGCAAGGCTTTTGGCATCTGTCGCATTGTTATCGGAACCATAAAAGTCATCACCATCTTGTCCACAGCCGGTCTTTTCTTCCTAGACAATCCAGAGAAAAAGAAAGTTGCCTCTGAGTATCTGCTTGAAGCAGGCTCTGTTGTCAGGTGTGTGTGTGTGTGTGTGTGTGTGTGTGTGTGTGCGCGCACGCTGAAGGAATAGTGGTGTCATATCAGGGAAGGGAGAGAGAGAATAGCAAATCAACCTGTATGTGTTTGAGGACTTAAAGGGGAACTTTGAGAAATTGTTTCTGGAGCAACTCATTTTATCTGTCACAAGGATGCTGCAGTATGTGTGTCGCTCACTTCAGCCTGGTTCTCTGGTCCAGCCTACCCAGGAGTGGTAGTCTCCGGAGTGTACACAGAGAAGGGAAGCAGGTGCTTCAACTCCCCCAGCATCTGGTTTAGATGACCACAATGCTGAGAACACCTGCAGCTTGCATTTCAGCCAAGTCTGGCCTCCCATTGTATTCAACTGGACTTTCTGCCTTGAGCAAGAAAAAGGAATTGTTTATCAGATTTGCCAAAGGATCTCCGGGGAGGTGGAGAAAGACAGGATAAACAAACATACAACAAGTAAGGGTAAGCAAAGCACTGGGAGACCTGGATTATTTGTGACTGTCCAAGGTAATCTTTCAGCCTGACACAAAGTAAAGAAAAGCTGAGAGAGAGAAGCAAATGTTAGCATGGACCAAGTCAGTTTCCCAGCGGTTGGTGAGGGAATTGATATTAGATCATCTTGTCCAAACTCTGGTTGTAGGCTGACACAGAAATCAAATTCTCAAGACTGGAAAGACTTTTAGTTAAACAACATGGGTTTAAAAGATGACTGTCCTAGAAAAATCTTACAAAGAACTTGCGTAGCAAATGTTCCGTTGCGCACTTTATAATTTCATATTTTGTAATAAGTACACAATGGGTAAACTGGTTACCTGCAAATCATATCAAAAGCGGTAATCTTGGTTTTACTTCTCTAACCAATGTAAGCAAAGCAAGCACATCTGATGTAGCGATACAATACAACTTCATGGTTGGCATATTGGAACAAAAATTAACACGCTTATTTCCAGGCCTCAGAAAATAGTTTAGCGGTATCATGTATTGTGTTTTCTTAGTAAATAATTCCACAGGAACCCCTTCTTTTTCTTTCCTTTGTGTAGAGCCCCAACTAGTGGAATATTGGAAAACTGCGCTTAAAGAGAAAATATTTAAATAGGAGATGACCACGGGTCTCTCTCCTCAGGTTAAGAGCCAGTACGATCGTACAGACACAGCTCATTTTGAGGTGTGGAGATATGGACAAGGTGCTAAATTAAAAGGGGAGGGGTGTGTGAAACTGGTTTATACTTAGCTCCTTACAGGCGTAAAGGGCAGACTGGTACTGATAAAAACAAGTGCAATCTCCGGCATTTGAAATGAGTCAATGGGCTATATCTATCACTAGTTTGAGAAAGGAAAATATTTCTTGAGTTCAGAACTTATCTTCTTGAAGACATCTTTTCCAAAGAAAGAGGAAGATATCCTGTGACACAAGATTGCATATGTTGGAGGAAAGAGACCTGAGACCTGGTTTCACAAATTAGATGAGAAGGCAGTTGGCAACATTGTCCCACTGGTGCGGAACAGAACAGGTAACACCGTGCCTGTGTTGGGGTCGGTGAGAAGGAAGGGAGAAAGCAGGTGGAAGCAGCAAAGTGAAGGGAAGGACTCCCACACAAACAACTAAGAGTAAAATATAGACACCTGGAGAAGTGATTTATGATACAGATTTTCCTGAAGGAATGAAATCTTAGGGGTTCTCAGGCTTTTAATTTTGTTTCTTTCTTTCTTTGTTACCTCTCCATTTCAAGGAATCTCATGCTTGTAGATTTTTTTAGGAGTCTTGGCTCCCTTGCCAAAAAGTACCAATAAAATGCAGGCAGCCTGGAAAGGTTATAAAAATGCAAGATGAATTCATCAATCAGACAAGGTCTTGTCTGTACGTGCAACAAGGGGTTCATAGACAGGCTTCAGGGACTTGGTGGAGCTCCCTAACAAGATGTGCAACTTCTGTGTGTGTGCATTCTTCTGGATTTTATAGCTTTTATCAGATTCTCAAAGGGGCCTGTAACCCAAAAAGAAGAATAAGGAATATAACTGTTTAGAAATCTGCACCAAAAAAACTCACATTTTAATAGATGCCCCTCAGAGTAATCCCAGACTCCATGAAATTCTGCTCTTAGAGAAGCCAAACAGAGATATCAGTACATCGTGAGTCAGACTGTAGCTTTCTCTTTTATCATCCAGTGACTCTTTGAACAGAGAGCTGCAAGACGTTTTTTGTTGCATTTTGCACTGCTGTGATGGCATAGGGCACCCTTCTCAAACCTCAACGTGCTGTCCTCTTGAGCAAGTCCCAAGCTGATTAACCTCCATTAACCAGCTTTCTTCACTGTGCATTAAACAAACAAGATGAATTACGCTCAAGGATCCAAAAGCAGCAGCAATCATTTTTGTTAGTTTTTTTTTTTTTTTTAAATAGATTAAGCAGTGGAAAATAGAAAGAAAAAAAAAATGCTGAACTTTGGGACTTGAAGACTTACTCAGCACATTTGGTTGTTATCAAAATTAAATCATGAAAGCAGAGTTTTTTATACCGCTTCATGTTTGTGGTGGTTATTAAATAAACTCTCCAGTTTTTCATTTCTTTTGAAAGGGGATTTGTTTAAATACTACTTATTTGAAGATTATTAAGTCTCCAGAGTTCAAGGATAACCAGGGTGATAATGCCATGGTGATGCTATCTAACTTCTTTTATGGCGTCAGCTTTCCCATAGATTTTATTCAACAAATGACTTGGTTGTGAAGAAAAGCTGTTTATTAATCTGTCTGTCTTAGCCTTCACCTCCCAACCAGACAGTTAATCGTCCAAGGGGAGTTTGAAGGATAACTAGAGAACACACATCATCTATAAGTAATCCTCTCGTCAGATGGCGTGTGGTCCAATGTCACTATGATTTTCCTTCTGAGCTGTTAACTCCCGTTCTTCCTGCCTCAGAGAGGCATAAATGTGTTTTTAAAATTCAGGGAAAACAAGATGTGTAGCTAATCTAAGAAATAATGTAAAACTTGCCTGCACTAAAGGAGGGGAGTGGGTCCAGGGGCTTTCTGTTGCTTTTGAGACTATAAGGAATTTACGTGATTTGTTGATGTCTTTGTGTCCTTATTGGAATGATTAGACAGGTCTTCAGGAAAACAGTTTTCAAAAACTGAGGTTTGGCATTTTTTGGTTTTTTAATTTGCCTTCCTACCCAAGACCATTTTTAAAAAGTATTTCAAATATAACCACAAACTGTTTAACCAACCGAAAATGAAAGTAGGCCACTTAGAGGTTTCTGTCTAAACTAAAGCAAAATGTCTTGAGCTAATAATTTTAACCATTGAGAGTTTGCTGGTCACTAAAAGCAGTTACTTTGGAATTAAGAAATAATAATTTTAAATATTACACATTAGAATTTGTAATTTTTCTTTTATGGGATATACAGATTATAGTTGGTTTGGGATCTTTTGGGTTTGGTTTTGTTTTGTTTTTTTCTTTCCTTCCTTCCCCCTAGGACTAACCTGACCTTCCTGAGCAGTGAAACCTCAGACTTGGACTTGGGCCAGCTGCCTTTCAGCACACCATTAAGAACTCATGGAGATGCTGTTTAAATGTGAATTTTCCAGCACTCCTTCACCAGACAGATAGACAATGCTAAAGCAGTTGGGGCATGTTTGACACATCCAATTTTTAAAAGCAAGAAAAGAGAAAAAAAAACTTCAAAAATATATATATCAAAGTGAAAGTTAATGAATAATGAGGCCATTTGTCAGATACACACAACACCTTTCAAGACTCTCTAGATAATAGCAAATCTGCGAGTCAATTTAAAGAACGAACAAGGCTTCAAATAAAGATGTTTTCATGATTTCTGAAGAAAGCAAGCATTTCAGAAATAAAAGGAGACCACTCACACCCCCTATATTCTAATGACTTAGGATCCCCTCAGGCATTGTCAAGGTCCACTGTGGGACCTGATTAACCCGAAGAGAATTATAATACATATGCATACCAGAAAAACAAAAAATGAAAAGCAGGCAGAGGGAAAAAATGAAAAATATGTATTTCCATTAGGTTGATAATGACATTTTAAGCCCGCTATAGGTTGAGACATGCAGATGAAAATAATAAGGTCAACTCATGAGCAGTGTTTTGAAGTGATGAACTGCACTTCAGCTAGCAGGTCTAGTCTTCGATAAATGATAGCAGCTTTCCTCTATTGTAGTTTGTGATGGCAATTGAATATCTAACCATAAAATAAAGCAGAAGCAGCCAGGTGATTTGAGGACATTTCCCTCATTTGACAGAATTGTATCAACATGTACAAAAATACAATGTATGAGCCCATATTCACAGTCAATTCTCAGTTACCTGTAACTATGTTCCCACCTCAACTGCTCCCAAAGTAATGTCTAATTGATTTTGGAAGACATTTCGAATTACTCTACCTTCTGCCATGCATTTTGCTTAATCTCATTTTACTATCTTAGCACACTCTGATGGAGTTGGAGGACTAAATGATAATCAACAATAATGACTGAAGAAGTGGCCTGAAATGCTTAAAGTAATGATGAAAGTTCATAAAATAGATAACCAATACAAACATAATGACACATGCAAACATTTTGTTTTTACTGCCTTATTTATTTATTTATTATTTTTAGATGGAATTTCGCTCTTTTTGCCCAGGCTGGAGTGCAGTGGCGTGATCTCGGCTCACCGCAACTCCGCCTCCTGGGTTCAAGTGATTCTCCTGCCTCAGCCTCCCGAGTAGCTGGGATTACAGGCATGCGCCACCACCCTGGTTAATTTTGTATTTTTAGTAGAGACGAGGTTTCTCCATGTTAGTCAGGCTGGTCTTGAACTCCCGACCTCTGGTGATCCACCCACCTTGGCCTCCCAAAGTGCTGGGATTACAGGCATGAGCCACCGCGCCAGGTCTGCCTTCTTTATTCTTAATTTCTTTCTAATGACAGTTAAACCTTTTCACATAACTTTCCATTGTGATTTTTCTCAATGATTTCCACAATGACAAAATGTGCTAAGTAAACTATTCTTAATTTTTTGTGGCAGAAGTATATACATTGGGAGTATTACTATTTTTTTTTTTAAATACGTGATAGTTTTTTCTACTTACAAACCAGGGTTGAGTTGATGACAATTTTTAAAGAAACTGACTTTTCACATAGTACAAGTTTTCTTAAGGTGAGTTACCTGATAAATACACTTGGCCTTTGCGATTTCCCTTCGGAGAAAAATATAGTCAGATTGGCACACACAAAAAAGAATATACAGATAATACTAATATTGATCATTTCCATTTGTTTAAAATGCATCTCCATATTGCAATAGAATTAATAAGATAATTTTGTGTTTCTTGAAACTTGTACAAAATCCTGAAAAAGAAACTAAAAACTGATTCTGAACAAGTCCCAAATGCTTGAAAATTTGGAGTTTTGCTTATTTAACAGTAGATAACTTTTAGCAAATCAATTCAAATATGCAAAGAAAACAAAGGATTGCTTTAAACAAGTTATTAACAAAGGTGTAAGTATAAAGGCAAGTTGCTCCCCTTGAATAAATGTATCTTGGCTTTGGTAAGTCTCTGTGTCACGTCCAGAGCAGATAGAAGTATCAGAATGTCAGTTCTGTTTGTTAATGGCAAGATTCCAATTTTAGAATTTTGACCTCATCTTTACTCCTTTATACCTATTTTTAAAGAAATATGCCATTATCATCTGGCCCCAGACTACATATTTTTTTAATTTAAGTTTTTATTGATGTATTTCTTGCAATATACTTGGGAAGGATGCCAAAATGTTAACATTGGCGTCAATAAAAAATGATATAAATGCTTTAAAGGAAAGAGTGAGAGAAAAGAAGAAAGATAAACCATTTCATGTCTGTAGCCATATTATTGTCATCATTAAAGTAGAGATAGAGTAAAAGTAAGAAGAGAGAAAAGAATGGCACACACATGTATCCAATCATATTTGTCTCAAAAATATGCCAACTTTCCATTTAAAATGCCATGGCATTTATTATTTTGAACCCATTCAAAATTTCTTCTTACTGAGCTTCTTGGAATGGGCTCCTGTAATTTGAGTAGTTGTAGACATTATTTGTCTAATGTGAAGTTTTCAGTTATTAGTGTAGTCAGAATGTAATTTCTCTTAATTTGCACTAAAAATTATAAAGTTTGATACTTTTCTACAACCTAAAACTAGGCTTTATGTTTATTGTGATGTGTGGGATCCTTAAAATAATTTCTTATTACTAAAATATTTTTATACATTGGGAATCAAAATTTAAGTATGTATTAGGCTAAAATTGGTACTATGAAATCAGTGTCATACTTTTTACAGGACACATTATAACTGAATGGAGTTTCAAAGAAACGAGTAAATAGTTATTAGAACTTTACTGCATATTTCTGCCAATAATAGTGCAAAGAAATTTTCTTGTGGGAATTGAACAAGATGGACTTTTCTCTTCATCTATTCCCCCATTCCAATTTCTGAAAACAAACAAAAAAGATGTAACTTAATTATATCAACCTTTCATCTGAGACAGGGTGTGGTGGCTCACAAGTGTAATCCCAGCACTTTGGGAAGCCAAGGCGAGCAGATCACTTGAGATCAGGATTTCAAGACCAGCCTGGCCAACATGGCAAAACCCCGTCTCTACTAAAACTACAAAAATTAGCCAGGCATGGTGGCGCACATCTGTGGACCCAGCTACTCCGTAGACTGAGGCAGGAGAATCACTTGAACCCGGGAGGTGGAGGTTGCAGTAAGCTGAGATGGCACCACTGCACTCTAGCCTGGCTCTAGCCTGGGTGACAGAGCAAGACTCCATCTAAAAAAAAATTCATCTGAGAGCAGGTAAACCATTGCAAAGTCATGCCCCAATCGTTGGTGTACGATAGCCATTTCCTAGAATTGACATAACAAGTTCCAAAAAACAGGTGACCTAAAACAACAGCAATTCACTCTCTCACAGTTTTGGGGCTGAAAGTCCGAAATCAAGGTATCGTCAGTGCTGTGTTTTCCCTGACAGCTTTGGGGAGAATCCTTTCTTGCCTCTTCTAGCTTCTGGTGATACCTGCCAACAATCTTTGGTATGTGTTGTTTTGTAGATGCTCCACTCCAGCCACGTGGTCACCTTCTCTCTGTGTGTCTTCAGGTAGTTTTCCTCTGTGCCCCTCTCATGTCCACATTTCTACCTTTCATAAGGACACTAGTTAGATTAGATTCAGGTTCATTCTAATAACCCCATTGTAACTTTATTACCTCTGTAAAGACCCTGTTTCTAAATAAGACCACTTTCTGATGTACTATGGATTAAGACTTCAACATATATTTTTTTCATTTTTTGGTGAAGGGAAGTGTCAGAAAACTAACTTGTTGCTTATTTTTTTCTGTTCCAGACGAGACAGGGTCTTGTTGCAATACAGAAAAAAAATAGAAATCATTTATAAATATTATGGCAGGAAGGAGAACCTGAAAGTTAAATATTAAAACTATGAAATTTCCTTTAAAAAGTAGATAATATTAAGTTGAATGATACAAAATTTCTGAAAACTCCAACCATATTGTACCTATAAAATGGTAAGTTTATATGCTCCAACTTAATAAATTAGTGGAATGAAAAGACTAGGTATTTACACACAAACAAAGAAAATGTTTTCAGGAATGAATAAATGGGTTTTACATTTTTCAATATGCTAGCAATAGCAAGAGTCTACCTCCCTGATTTCTGAGAGAGTACTAGAAGTATTTACATTCCAGTACTTAGTAGTACCAATTCAAGTACCATTTTCATAAACATCATTAAATTCTTGAATTTGAACTACATCTGAAGTTTCAGTATTATAATAATTAATATTCTTTCAGTTGCAAATGACAAAAACCAAACTCCAAAGAGCTAAATCAAAAAAGGAGAATTTATTTTCTTATGTAAGTAAACAGACCAGGTAAGACTTGAGCCAGGATTCAAACCATGTCATAAGGAGCCGAATTTTTTTGTTCTCCAGTTTGAGACTCCACTTTTCCAGAGACAGGCCAAATTTTACTATGATTGGTTCTTCTTACACCGTAAGTTCACCCCTGAGCCAATCACTGTGACCAAAGGAATACAATTTAAATCTGGCTCATGTGCTCTACTCTTAGGATCCGACCACAAAATTGAGAGAGAAGTAAATTTTAAATAATAAAAAGTGGCAACTTTCATATCACCTGAGCCCAGAAGATTGAGCAGCAATGAGCTGTGATCACACTACCACACTCCAGCCTGGGAGACAGAGTGAGACCTAGCCTTGGAAAAAAAAAAAAATAGAAAAACTCTCAAATAGGAAAGGAAGAAGTGAAATTGTCTATGACAACGTGATCTTGTATATAGAAAACCCTAGAGAAGCCACCAAAAAAACTGTTAAAACCGATAAATTCAATGAAATTGCAGGATACAAAATCAACATACAAAAATCAGTAGTATTTATATATTACTAATAATGAACTATCTGAAAAAGAAACTAAGAAAACAGTTCCATTTAAAATCACATCCAAAAAAAGACACACCAAACCTCAGTGGCATGCAATTTACCCATGTAACTGGGTAAATTTACAAACCTACACATGTAACCCATGAACGTGAAATAAAAGTTGAAAAAAAAAAAAAACTTAGAATAACCTAGGAGGTAAAAGATCTATATACTGAGAACTATAAAACATTGAGGGAAAAAATTGAAGATGACACAAATAAATGGAAAGATATCCTATGTTCATGGATTGGAAGAAATATTGTTAAAATGTCCATACTACCCAAATATACAGATTCAATGACATTCCTATCAAAATTCCAATGTCACTCTTCACAGAAATAGAAAAGCAATCATAAAATACAGAATCACAAAAGAGCTAGAATAGCAAAAGAAATCTTGAGCAAAAAGAACAAAGCTGGAGGCAACATACTATTTAATTCCAAAATATATTACAAAGCTATAGTAATCAAAACAACATGGTACTGGCATGAAAACAAACCCAGGGACTAATGGAAAAGGATAGCCCAGAAATAACCCTCCACACCCAAGCTCAACTGATTTTCTACAAAGGCGCCAAGAACACACAATGGGGAAAGGACAGTCTCTTCAATAAATGGTGTCGTACCGACTGGCTAGCTACATGCAGAATAATGAACTTCGATCTTTATCTCACCCCTTATACAAGAATCAACTCAAAATGGATTAAAGATTTAAATGTTGTCCTTTGTAGGGACATGGATGCAGCTGGAAACCATCATTCTTAGCAAACTATCACAAGAACAGAAAACCAAACACCGCATGTTCTCACTCATAGGTGGGAACTGAACAATGAGATCACTTGGACTCGGGAAGGGGAACATCACACACCGGGGCCTATCATGGGGAGGGGGGAGGGGGGAGGGATTGCATTCTGAGTTTTACCTGATGTAAATGACGAGTTGATGGGTGCTGACGAGTTGATGGGTGCAGCACACCAACATGGCACAAGTATACATATGTAACAAACTTGCACGTTATGCACATGTACCCTAGAACTTAAAGTATAACAATAATAATAAATAAATAAAATAAAAAATAAAATAAAAAAATAAAAAATAAAAAATAGAAAGAAAAAAAAAAGATTTAAATGTAAGACCTGAAACTGTAAAACTACTAGAATAAAACATGGGGGGAAATCTTCGTGACATTGGTCTGAGCAGTGATTTCTTGGATATGATCCCAAATGCACAGGCAACAAAAGCAAAAATAGACAAATGGGACTGCATCAAACTAGAAGGATTCTGCACAACAAAGGAAAGAATTAATAAAGTGAACAGACAACCCACAAACTGGGGGAAAATATTTTCAAATTATATACAAGATAAAGGGTTGATACCCAAAATATATAAGAAACTCAAACAATAGCAAGAAAACAACACTATTAAAAGTGGGTAAAGGGCCTGAATAGACATTTCTCAAAAGAAGACATACAGATGGCCAACAGGTATATGAAAAAAATGCTCAACATCACTAATCATCAGGGGAATGCAAATTGAAACCACAGTGAGACATCACCTCATATCTGTTAGGATGGCTATTATTAAAAAGATGAAAGATAACAAGAGTCGATAAGAGTGTAGAGAAAAGGGAAACTTTGTACACTGCTGATAGGGGTGTAAATTGGTACAACCATTTTGGGTTACAGTAAGGAGATTCCTCAAAAACCTGAAAGTAAAATTACTATATGATTCAGCAATCCCTTTTCTGAGTATGTATCCAAAGGACTTGAAATCAATTATGTCAAAGAGATAGCTGCACTCCTATGCCAAGATATGGAACTAACCAAAGTGCCCATCAATGGATAAACTGATTTTTTTAATGTGGTATATATACAAAATGGAATACTATTTAGCCATTAAAAGAAGGAAATTCTATCATTTGCAAAAACATACATGAATGCAGAGGACTTTATACTAAGTGAAATGAGCCAAGCACAGAAAGACAAATACAACATGATCTCACCTGTATGTAGAATCTAAAAAAGTTGAACTCATAGCAAGAGTAGAATGGAGGTTACCAGAGGCTGACTGAATAGGAGTGGTAGACAGGGAAAAGGGAATTGTTGGTCAAAGGGTACAAAGTTTCGATTAGAAGGAATAAGTTCTCTTCACCTATTGCACAGCACAGTGACTATAGTTAATAATATTTTATTGTACATTTCAAAATTGCTAAAAGAAAAAGTGCATTTTAAATGCTCTTACCACAAAGAAATAATAAGCATGGGAGGTGACTGGTATGTTAATTAGCCTAATCTGACCGTTCTACAATGCATACATATATTGAAATATCACATACCCCATAAATATATGCAGTTATTATTTGCCAATTCAAAATAAAATAAACCTTTTTTTTAAAAAAGCAAAGCAACATCAAAATAAGCCAGTCACAAAATAATCCTGTATAATTCCAACTATATGAAATACCTAGAGTAGTTAAATTCATAGAGACAGAAAGTGGAAGGGTGGGTTCAGAGACCAGGGAAGGGCTATGGGGAGTTAGGTTTTAATGGGGACAGAGATTCAGTATAGGAAGATGGGAAATTTCTGGAGATGGATGGTGGTGATGGTGGCACAACAATGAGAATGTACAAAATGCCACTGAACTGTGCACTTAAAATGGTTAAAATGATTTTTTGTTATGTATATTTTACCACAGTAAAAAGAATGGGGGGAAAAAAGCAGCATCAATGGAAGCCAGATGATGGTGGAATGATTTTTTTTTTTAATGATGCCTTGTCAGGAGAAGAATTGCAATGTGGTGAGGCAAACTTTGACTATCAATTTGTTTGAAACACAAACCTAATAGACAGAAATTATAGGAATCTCTGTCAGATATAAAAATTGTGCTAAAATCAGGTTGGTCTCTTAACCTAAATAATGCTTTTATTCTGCTTTTGATTGTGAAGGTGGTAAATTCAGTCAAAACTGAAATGGGTGATTTGGGGAATCCTAAAGGTTTCACTCTCAAACAATTTGGGGGCTGTTGCATAAACACAGTTCCATCATATCTCAGGTATCATTTGAAGGCATAATCCTTACACCTTCCAGCACCTTCAGACTGCATGGGAAGAGATTTCTAGCATACCCAGGGCCAGAGAGGGACCCATAAATGAGGCTATTGATGCAAAACTCTGTGGATTAAGTTCAACACCTTGAATTACATGGGAAATAAGCAGGAGCTGGGGGCAGCTAAGGGAACACAGGTGTGGCGTGTCCAGAGAAGCCCACATTCCTGAGTCTACAGGCAGCCATATTCTATTCAAGCTGCATTCCCCGGGTGGTCCAGCTAACAAAGCTTCCTGTCATAAAGCTATCGCTCAGTACAAGGCAAGTGTATTGTGAATGCCAGGTTCAAAACAGTTCATTGAAAACTTCTTGGTTAAGTAATTAAAGCAGTCTGAGCTTTGGGAAATCCTCCAGGAGAGAGCTCATTTTGAGAACAGCTTTCCAATTCACATGTTTCATAAGCCAAGGGTGAGCTTAGTTCAGATGAATAACACACACACACACCACACACACACACACACACACACACACAAATTGTGGGATTTAAAAGTAGAACTGAGGTCAGGGCAAGACCACAGCAGAAGTGAATTGGCTTCAAGAAAACTAGATATTTTTTCTCCAAAACCATCTGTTTATTGGATTGTTTGACTTGATTGCCACTACTGGTATCTCCAGATACAAATCTATATTGGAAAGATTGCAGGGGAAGTTGCCTGCCTACCAGCCACACACCTCAGCTTTTTCTCCCCTTTGGGCAAAAACCGAAACATAAATTATATGTGTTTTAAGTGAATGAAAGGCAAGCAGACTTTTATCTTCTGCTAACCTAAAACAATGAAACAAAACAAAATAAAATGGTATCATTTTTCCTAGAGGTGTTTAAAAAGAGAATGGACAAACTGTTTCTCCTACAAACTGTCCTTTGTCTCAGGTCAAGTGACTAGAAAGATAATTTTTCAAACTCCTTTCCATTCTGTTATTCAATGTTTTTGTCATATATGTGGTTATGCATTTTACTTTTTTAGTTTGCAGAAATTGCCTTTATGGGCCGGGTGCAGTGGCTCACACCTGAAATCTCAGCACTTGAGAGGCCAAGGCCGGCAGATCACTTGAGGTCGGGAGTTCAAGACCAGCCTGGCCAACATGGTGAAACCCTGTCTCTACTAAAAATACAAAAATTAGCTGGGCATGGTAGCACATACCCGTAGTCCCAGCTACTCGGGAGGCTGAGGCATGAGAATTCCTTGAACCTGGGAGACACAGGTTGCAATGAGCTGAGATCACGCCACTGCACTCCAACCTGGACAACAGAGTGAGCGTCTATCTCAAAAAAAAAAAAAAAAAAAAAAAAAGCCTTCATGGTACTTCCATCATTCTCCTGTAATTCTGCTGTAACAAAGTACCAGGAACTTAGTTGGTTAAGACAATGTAAATTTATTCTCTTAGCATTCTGGAAGTCAGAGGTCCAATATCATTTTACTAGGTTAAAGTCAAGATGTCAGCAGAGCTGGTACCTGCTGGAGGCTCTGAGGGGAAAATCTGCTTCCTTGCCCTTTTCAGCTTCTAGTGACCACCTGTATTGCTTGGCTTGTGGCCCCTTCCTCCATCTTCAAAGCATATCATTCCTATCTCTCCTTCCAGGATCACATCACCTTCTCTGATTTGACTCCTCCCGCATCCTCTTACAGGAACTGTTATGATAACAGTGGGCCCACCTAGATAATCCAGAGTAATCTCCCCGTCTCAAGACCCTTACATAAATCACATCTGCAAAGTCCCCTTTGGCCATACAAGTAACATTCACGGGTTCCAGGGACTGGGACATGGACCTCTTTGGGATGCCATTATTCAGCCTACCACAGTACTTCAGAAAATTGGGTCGATGTCATTCTACGACATTGTTCTCTACTTTCAATTTTTTTAAAAAAATAGCCTACATGTGCTAAACACTACTAGCACTGTTGTTATATCTTGGAAGTAACAGGGTATAATCTATGCTTTTGGGAAGTTTGTAATCAGGTTGGATAAGACCTATTCAAGAGCAGATTAGAGAAGTATTAAATAGTAAATGGAGGTGGTGTACAATGCTATAGAGCATCCACTATGTGTTAGGCACTGTGTGAGATGCTCAGTGTGAAAGATGAATGACTTATGGTCCGTAACCCTGAGTGGAATAGTAGTGCAGAGTGAGAATTAAGTATGGGAGGAAAGTCTTTGTTTACAGAAAAAGACTGCAGATGTACACTCAGAATTAACTTATAGATTGGATTGGTGTGATGGAAAAAGCAGGCGATTGTCATAGGCCAGAAATCTGGGCTTTTCCAACAACCTGGCAAAAATTAGGTATATATCCTTGAAAAGATCATGTCTCTTCTCTGATTGCTCTGAATTTTAGCAGTTTCCTGGTTTTAATAGACTGTGAGTTCTCTGAATACCTTTCAGAATTTTAATAAAGAACTGTTGTCAGTACTGGAATTGATGAAAAACACAACCCAAGGAACTCAGAAGATAGAGAAAAGAATTCAAGATTGTTCAAAAATAAAGGAAGGCAACAAGAATATAGTTACTGGGATAGTAAAGAAGCAAATGGATTCATAAAGATCAAGCAGCTACGGAAAGCATTGCCTCTCCAACCATAATAGAACTTGCATTGCTGAAATGATCAACATATGTTCAGTTTGGTTTTGCTTGTCTTGCTTGTCTACCACCATAATCCACAATGTGAGGCTTACCTTTGAGAAACTTAGCACTCCTGATTGTTGAGATGTCTAAAGAACTTATTAAGTCAGTTGTTCCCTGGAGATAAGCATTAACCCCTGTGTAAAAGCTATGACTTTCTGGCAATGGGCACGAAGTTTTCTAGCCTGGATATTCCAGAACATTCATGAAAAAAAATTTTAATTTATGTATTAATATTTTTGAATTGTTTAAAAAATTTCCCAATCAAGGGATCTGTGAGAAAATACATCTTCACCTAGTTTGAGGTGGAAAACCTGAGCTCAAAGTAGTCAATGTTTATTCTACAATTTAAGGCTTTTAACTTTCCAATAGCCCAACTTTAAAGTGTCTCTGAACCTTTTTATTCTCCCTGATGCGGGGTTAGGGGTGAATATCAGTGAATAGGAAAAGAGCCCCTAAGAACGAAAACGAAAATCCTTTCTCACGAATAGCCTGAGGTGAAAAAGTGTTTGCTGTTACTCCGGGGGGGTTGTGGCTGGCTCCTTCTAGTCTTGCATTCTGAGTTTTAAAAGCTGCTGTTGTGGGTTGGTAGCATTAATGTGCTTCAGGAGAAAAATAAACAGCTTTCCCCTGACCTGTTGTTATTTATGGAGAAGGTAGAGGGGCTTTCTTTTTAACCCCTAGAGTAAAAGGAGAAAAAAATTGGCTCATTTGAGGGAAATGATATACCTTGTAAATGGTGTTTTCAGGAAGTTTCTGATGTGGCCAACAGAAATTTTGTGTCAGCTTACAGATTTTATTTTTTCCACAGTTGTAGAAATGAGGAAAGTACAGATTTCACTGGAAATATAAATAAAAATTAAATTGAAATGGCTCACCTGGGGAACACAGCCTTTCCCACTAATCTCCTGGGAACAAGCTAGTCAGCATTTGGTAAGATACACACACAAAGCAGCACAGTGCCCAGTGTGAAGAGAGGTGGAATAAATACACGCACCGTTTGTTGGTTTCTTATAATGCTTGTTGCAAATCTAGAATTGACAATCCTCAAACACAAGGCCATTATGTGTTCTTGTACAGTTGAGGCCTGTTTAAATGCGCAGCCTTAGAGTACAATAAATTCCACCAGTTTCCCTAATGGATTTATTCTTCTTAAGTTCTTTATGTGAGAAACATTACACCATTTGAACCAATGACATGAAACTGTTGAAGAGAAGATTTATTCACTTAACAGGTTAATTCATGAAAGTGTGGTTCTAATTGTTGATTTTAGCAAGTGGAAATACAACATTTGAACAGCGCTACTCATTTCCTTTCTTAACAGCAGGCTAAAATAGATTGATATTTTTCAGCCCCACTTTCATTTCATGGGATTTACACCTTGTTACTAAAGCAATCAACAGCCTTTGATTGATGGTGATGCCAATTAATTCAGATGATCTTATCCCAGGAGTTCATGGAATTTATCATTGCTGCTCATAAAAATTACCTTTACACTCTAAACGTTTTTCCTTCTCTTCTTCTGTAGACTTTTCTCAGGACCAAGTACCTAACTAATGATTGATCACCTTTCTAACTTTGGATGATTGGTGAAATTGTCATTGTCCTACTTATATACACGAAAAATATATTCCATTTCAATACTTTAATGTGTATTCTACCTCACTGCTACTAGAACCACGAAATGTTTTAAAGTGGAACATCCTTAGTTATTTTTGTTACCTAGGTGGCAAAGTTCAGTCAACATCAACAAATATGTATTGACATATAAGTGCAATGAAGCATTTTCCATGGTTAAACTAATTTTTTGCCATTTTTAAAGCACTTTTGTATCTATTATGTCATTTAGTCCACACAACGACCTGAAAGTTGGAAAGGGCAAGTATAATTTTATCACTGGAAAAAGACAGGGGTTAAATGTCTTGCTAAAGGTTGCGCAACTAATTACTAGCAGAACCAGATCTTCAACATGAGCCTTCTGGCTTCTAATGAAGGGTCCTCCCACTCCACCAGGGTATTCAAAGTCTATCCTGAGAAACCTCCTCTGAGTCTACCTAAAAGAAGCATCGCAGAAAAGGAAGACAGGAACACTGGACCCCATTCCAAATTCCCTCAGTTTTTATCTATTTCACACGTTGGGAGACTGGATAAATTTTTGTTTAAACAAGGAGATCCTTGGCAAAAAAAAAAGAGAGAGAAAAGAAAAAATGGAAAACCAGTGCACATTATACTGCCTCAAAACGCATAGGAAATCCTGGCACAGTGATAATGTCAATTCAGTCATTTTTTTTCCCTAGTACTAGTAACTGATTTAATCAGTTTAAGAGAAAAAGGCCAATGTAACAGAGAAAAATGTAATCATTGTTATCCTTAAGGCATTAAGAACCTGGTTGTCTGTTAACACCAAATTAGATCCTTTTTTAAACATTATATGTGCACCTTCTACAAATGTATCTATTAAGAATAGCAAAATGATGATTTGGGTGCACACAGAGAACTGGCCATAGGTGTGAGCAGTGTGGGATGAAAGCAGGGAGGATGTGATACACTTCAGCCTTCATCTCTTTAGGGTACCAGGTTGGCCATTCATCACCCACGCCAGCACTGGGCCTCTTTAGGACACTGTATTCTAACACAGTTTTCTTTTCTTTCTCCAGAGAGATTTCCTGTGAGGCACATTAAGTTCAGTTTGACAAATAAGGTTTTAAGAGATAATACATGCATTGGGGCCTCTTAAGTCATGAAAGAAGAAGGATTTGAGTCTGGGGTTACTAGTGATCATCATGCCTCTTTCCCCTCACCCTCCCCCGATACACAGAGAGGAAAGCCCTCTTCAGAAGAAGAGACAGGAGCCAAGCAGAGAAGGGTCTAGCCCAGGCAGCCTCTTCTCAGTTCCCATCACCAATGTTCTCAGAACAACCCTGGCTTCTGCAGACCTTCCCGTTATTCTATGACTCTTCCAATAACAATCCTCTTTTAGGCCAAGCTAGTCTGAGTTGGTTTACCATCACCTGTGCTAGCTCAAAGTGGTAGAGACAGCAAAAACAAACAACTCTGAATTTGAGTCATGATGATTCCAGCCACTTAAAGTTGGGTTAACTATTTAATTTCTCAAAGCTCCAGTTTCTTCTTCTATTGAGTGGTAATATTAATAACACCACTATCACAGAGTTATTGCGATGGCTAAATAAAATTACATGGGTGGAAATCCAGCTGTTCTTTCCTGGTGCTACCTTCAATAGGCATATTTCTAAGGCCCCCAATTGAGTAGTAGTTCATTCATCCAACACTTATTTATTAGTCAAGTATCAACCGCATGCCTAGCATATCTGGCATTGGAGTATGAAAGTAAGAAAAAAAAAAAGAAGGAGAATATAGTGTCTCTAACCTCAAGAAGTTTGTAGTTTCATTGGAGAAACATACAACCTATAGATTAACTGGCATCAGAACAATTTTTGGCATAAATATGAGTTGATAGAACATGGGGGAGTAGCCAAGGTGGAGTATGGCATATCAGAAAAGTTTCTTAGAGGGAGGAGAATTAGAGCTAAGTCTCAGTAGTAAAGAGTTATGCAATAGATTACCAGAGGAACACTTGTAAGATGAAACGTCTTTCCTTGTCTGTCAAAACGTTTAGATCCTTGGTCTTTCCAAGTGAAAATTTTAATATCAAATGGCACTTCTGGCTTGTGATTTGAGTCACTGTACTCTCCAAGAAGTCACTATTTGACTATCCAGGTCAAATTTAATTCTTACCTAAACACCTGAGAGTTTTGACTTTTCTGATCTAAAATTCTCTCCAATATTTTACTTTCTAAAAATGCCTTGAGTGGATTACTCCAAATGAGTAAAGGGTAGATAGAGAAGCACAAAATATTGTTTTCAGATTTTCTCTAACAGCCCATGCACTGTGAGGATGCCCATGGCATCCCTTCTGTCTAATTGGGTTCAGATACCATCATGTTTGAACTAATAAAGTGACATCAGCTGGTCATAAATCAAAATCTGTCTAAAGAAATAATAATATATGATTAATATGCAGAAACACTTGCTTAAGGAGCAGACATTAAATGCATTTCTAAGAATTTGTAAAAATATCCTTGATTTGCCCCAAAATCCACACATTTGTTGGAGAAAAGAAATTAGAAAATATTAGTGGTTAAGAATATGGCTTCGATGTCAGGTGGACCTGATTAA
Source organism: Theropithecus gelada (assembly GCF_003255815.1). Classification (NCBI taxonomy): domain Eukaryota; kingdom Metazoa; phylum Chordata; class Mammalia; order Primates; family Cercopithecidae; genus Theropithecus; species Theropithecus gelada. The sequence continues at coordinate 104,666,771 of NC_037671.1, read as the reverse complement.
TTTCCCTAAGCCTCAGTTTTCTCATCTGTGAAATGGAGATAAGAATAGCTGTATCTCACAGAACTTAGTGAATACTAAATGAGGAGATGTAATAAGGATTCAGGGTAGTGCTTGGCACACACTGTGGTAGGCATTTCATAAATGACTCACTTATGATAACTGTTCCCCAGCCCTAGGTGGATGCTAGAATCACCTGGCAAGCTAAAAAAAAAAAAATCAGACCCACCACAGAGATTCTGATTTCATTGGTCTGGAAAGAAGCCCAGGCACTGGTAATTTTTAAACACTCTTGAAGGGATGCCAGGGATGAGAACCACTGCCTTAGACTTTGGCATCATCAATACCTACAACTCCTCCATAATCTTTTATTTTTCCCCAAAGAAAAAAAGCTATTCAATTTGATTATTTTAATTTTTTAATTACAAATAAAAATTGTATAGGTTTATAGTGTGCAATGTGATGTTTTTAAATACCTATACATTACAGAATGGCTAAATCAACCTAATTAACATACGCATTACCTCACATCTTTATCATTTGTGATGAGAACACTTAAAATCTCTCAGCACTTTTCAAGTATATAACAACTATATAACAAGTATATAGTTGTATTTAACTATAGTCACCATGTTATACAATACATCTGTTTAATTTATTCTTCTGTCTAACTGAAATTGTGTATCGTTTGACCAACATCTTCCCAGTCCTCCCCACCTCCCCACCACCTGCTCATGGCATGATCCAATTTTAAGCATCCCACTTCCCATGTTCTGCCTCCTAACTTTTCAGTTCACTCTCTTTCCAATCTCAATAAAAATCTTTTCAACTCCATGAGGACCCAGTGATTCTATCACCTCTACAATGACCCTCCCCCAACTTTTTATAGGTGTCCTTACTCAGCTTAAATTCCATGCTTCATCATTAAAATAATTCCCTTGATGTTTTCTCAGCTCCTTTGCCCCCTCCACTTCACCCACCTCATTTGGGGTGGTATCTATTCTTCAAAGATAGCTCCCAATGAAACATACCTCCCAGTATTCATGCCCTTTTGTAGACCCCTCTCATATTGAATCCGGTTGACCTGTGACTCACTTTAACCAACAGAATGCAGTGGAAGTAACACTGTGCCCCGTCCAGGATTGACTTAAGAAGGCCTGGCAGCTTCTGTATTTGCACTTTAGTGAGCTGTAAGCTACCATGTAGAAATTCAGCTACCATGCTGGCAGGACCATGTAGAGACACAACATGAAGAGGCCTTAATGGAGAAGAGATGCCCAGTTATCCCCAGTTCCTAGCTGAACCCAACCTTACAGCTGTCTCTGCAAAGACACTAGCTCAGTTAAGCCCAGATGGTTGCAGCTCTAGCTGATACCACATGAGGCAAAAGAACAGCTTGGTCAGTCCACATAATTGTGAGAAATAATGCATTGCTATTGCTTTAAGCCGTTAAGTTTTGAGGATCCTTGTAATACAGCAATGGGCAAATGTAATATAAATTGGTTCCTACAAATTCAGTGCTGAGATAACAAAAACCAAAAATCTGTGATATTGACTTTGGGACCAGATAGAAGCTGGAAAGGCCTCAGGAAGACTGTTAGTGAAGATGGTAAGGGCAGTTAATAAATTGCTCTTGGAGGCTGGAAAACAGGGGGTACCTAAGTTATGTACTGACCAAAAAATTAGCAAAACTGTTACATCATCAGAAAAAGGCTCCCTAATGAAGGATGAGTTTGACTATGGAGATTTTCAGGCATTATGAGGCTTCTGTCCAGAGTGGATTATAATTTGACACACAGGAACCCACAAAGTTTTTAAAGGAATTATATCCACTTCTAGCCATCCAGAAAGACATGTGAATGAGCTATTGTGAACATTTCAGCCCAATCAAGTGCACCACATCACTGCAGCCCAGCCTCACACCTTGTGAAGCAGAAGACCAACAGGTCAAACCATAGACTTAGAAGAAAGAATAAACTGTAGTCATTTTTAAATGACTGCATTTGGAGATTTGTTACGTCGCAATAGATGATAACTGAAACACCTCAATTCTAATTGAATACAACTCTTCTGTGCAAGAGTGCAACTGGCATAGGTGCATTCCCAAAGCTGAATGAGGTTGGAGAAAACCATATATTGACCGGTCTTTAAATCATGACCAAAACTTCAAGTAAACTCTTAGTACTATAGAAAAATAATACCACATGTCCTGAGTTCATACAGTTATTCAACTATGCCATCTTTTTCTCAGTTTTTTTTTTTTTTAACCTTACCTCTTCCAAACTGTCGATATCCTATTCTCCACCCTCACTCTTAGCCTATGACTTTTGCTCCTCCTTTCATGGTTAAAATAGAAGCAATTAAAAGATGGTTTTCACAAGCTCCCTTCACATCAATTCATCTGCCTATACTGGAGGCCATCAACTCTGCTTTTCTTTCCACTACCGTAGGCAAACTTTCCATGTTCTTATTTTGTGCCAACCCCTCCACTTTTGCATGAGATTTCCTTCTCTATCACTTCAGCCTCTCTCTTCTCTGCTTCAGCATTTTTCCCCTCTCTCCTTGGTCATTCAATTAGGGGAAAAAAAAAATCTTCCGTCTTAAAACCATCCTTCTCTTCATCCCACTTTCCCATCTAACCACTATCAATCACATTATCAGTACTCCCCTTTATAGCAAAATCTCTCATAAAGGTTATCTGACTGTCTCCAATTTCTTTTCTCCTATTCTTTTCTAAATTCACTCTGATAAGTATTTTACTCCTAACCATTTCACCAATGCTCTTCATACAATCATCAATGACTTCCCTGTTGATAAACCCAAAAGCCAATTCTCAGTCCCTATTTTATTTGAACTTTCAGCAACGTTTGACATAGTTGCTCACGTCCTTTCATTTAAATCACTTTCTTTACTTGATATCCAGGACACATGCCCTTTTGGATTATTTCCTTTATACCAGCCCCTGCTTGTAGTCTCCTGTACTGATTCATCCTCATTTTCACAACATCTAAAGGTCATCTCATGACCTGGTCCTTGGACCTCTCCTCTTTCATCCATTAGTACATACTTGTAGATATTATCCAGTCTCATAACTTTAAAAATAATCTATATGCTGCTGTTGACTTCAAATGTATATTTCTAGTTCTAATCTCTAAAGGGCAGATCATAACTGCTTATTCAATCATAGGTATATCAAATTTAACATGTCTAAAGTGAATGTTTTCCCTCTTACACCACAACCTATTTCTCTCATTTTTTTCTAGGCTAACTTTGTTCTGTACTGTTGCTCAGACCACAAACCTTGGAGTCATCCTAGACTCTTTTCTTTCCCTCATACTACACATCTAGTCAATCAGCAATTCCTGTTGACTCTATGTATTAAATGTGTTCAGAAGGTGGCCACTTACCACTCCTCCACCATGGCTCCCTTTGCCAAGCCATCATCATCTTTGCATAGATTGTTGCCACAGCTTCCTCACTGGTCTTCCTACTTCCCTACAGTTGTTTTCAATACAGCAATCAAAGTGACCATTTGAAAATATGAGTCAGGCATGTCACTCCACTGCTCAGAATCTCCAATGGCTCCCATCTCACTCAGGTTAGAACCCTTACACTGCTGACAGGCACTAAAAAGTCTGCACCCCCTCACCCCACCCTTCCTCTCTGACCTCACTCTCATTCCACTCCAGCCACTCTGGGTTTCTTGGACTCCTGGCAGGAACCAGGGCTTTTGTACCTGCTTCCACCTGGAATGCTCTTTTCCTAAATATCTTTATGCCCTCTCCTTCAACTCTTTCAATACTCAAAAATGAACTTTCAGTAAAATTTTCCCAGAAAACTTTTTCTAAAGTTTCCCAAGAAGTCTCTAATGTCCATTCCTATAGCAATTGTATCATTTGTGTATACATATAGGAAGCTCTTACTTCCTGTCTTTACTAATATGCAAACTCCATGAAAGTAGGGATTTGTCTCTTTTTATTCACAGTTGTTCATTGTCACACTGTTCATTGTCAAGAACAGTTCCTAGCACATAATAGGTACTCAGAATATATATATATATTTGCGGGGGAATGAGGGAGAGAGGGATAGTCTCACTCCATCACCCAGGCTGGAGTGCAGTGGTGCGATCTTGGCTCACTGCGACTTCTGCCTCATGGGTTCAACTGATTCTCTTGCCTTAGCCTCTGAAGTAGCTGTGACTACAAGCACGTACCACCACACCCGGCTAATTTTTTGTATTTTTAGTAGAGGTGGAGTTTCACTATTTTGGCCAGGCTGATCTCAAACTTCTGACTTCAGGTGATCCACCTGCCCCGGCCCCCGCAAAGTGCTGAGATTAGAGGTTTGAATCAACACGCCTGGCCTCAGAATGTATGTCTTAATTGAATGGACATAGCCTTAATAAAAATACAAATTCTAGAGCTACCAATACACACAACAACACAGATAAACCTCAAAAACAATGCCAGGCACAGTGGCTCACACCTGTAATCCTAGCACCATGGGAGGCTGAGACAGGACGATCACTTGATCCCAGGAGTTCAAGACCAGGCTGGGCAACACAGTGAAACCCCACCTCTACAAAAAATACAAAAACTAGACAGGCATGGTGGCACATCCCAGCTACTCAGGAGGCTGAGGTGGGAGGATCGCTTGAGCCCAGGAAGTAGGGGCTGCTGAGCCAGGATAATGCCACTGTACTCCAGCCCGAATGACAGAATGAGACCCTGTCTCAAAAAAAAAAAAAAAAAAACCAAAAAAAAAAAAAAAGTTGCACTAAAGAAACCAGACACAAAAGAGTACATACTGTGTGAATCCATTTACTTAAAACCGTTAAAATTTTTTTAAAAAGTGAATTTATAAATACAGAAAGCAAATCAGTGATTGCCAGAAGCTAGGGGTGGGTGAGGAAATTGACTGAGAAGGGACACAAAAGAACTTCTGGAGGTGGAGAAAATATTATTTACGATGATTGTGCTTTATTGTATATAAGTTATACCTTAGTAATTTTTATTCTATATATCTGTATTTATAAAAATACAAATTCTATAGTTAGGACCATATGTCACCAGGTTATATGAACAAGTGCCAGAAACAGAGTTAATTTATGTGTTTGGAGTAAAAAGACTCACAGTGATTTTGAAAGAAAACAAGATAAATCTCACAAATCATAACCTACAATAAACACAATATGTAGAGACTGAAACATAAATGACACTTCTCTCACCACAGTGCGTTGTGTCTTTAGGAGATGTTAGCCAAATGTGTCATGCCTTGGGTTTAGTTCTTCAAATTTTTTTTTCTTTCAGCAAGATTCATTCATTTCTAACTCTTACTAAATAGAACATGTAACTCAACTTCAATCAAAATAAAGCCAAGATGGGAAGAAGACAGAGCACAATGCTCCCTGTCTCACTCTGGGACCTATCAGGAAACCCAGAATGGGAATTTAATATAGGTAACCAGTATGAGCCAACACTAGTGGAACAGTAAACTTAACTGTTTCAGAGTACCTGAGAAAAGGATACTTTTAAAATCCAAGACCTTCTGAGAACCATGCTCAACAAGTATATTTCCCATGCATTTTAAAAGTTGGGTAGATCCATAACACATTTATTTGTATATATTATATAAAAATAAAATTTTAAAAATTTATAAGAACTCAGTAAAGAAAATAGCAAAACATTTCCATGAGACTTTTAAAAAGACTAATTGATGGAGACATTATGACCTCTCCTAAATGGACCTATTCTCCCTAAGTTAATCTATAAAAGAAAGAACTGTTGATACAGCAAAAGGTTGAATTAATCATCAGAGAATTATGCTTAGCGGAAAAAACAATCAAAAATGTTATATACTATGTGATTCATTTCTATAATATTCTTGAAATGGCTAAATTATAGAAATGTAGAACAGATTAGTGGTTACAAATGGTTAAGAAGGTGGGTGGGGGCAGGAGGGAATTGGGCATGACTATAAAGAGCAGCAAACAAGAGGAATCCTTGTGGGGCAGAGATGTTCTGTATCTTAACTGCACCAGGGTCAACATCCTGGTTCACATTGTTCTATAGTTTTGCAAGATGTTACCACTGGGGGAAACTAGGTAAGGGGTACACAGGATCTCGCTGTGTAATTTGTTACAACTGTATGTGAATCTACAGTTCTACAGTTATCTCTAAATTAAAACTTTAATTTTGAAAAAGTGAATCAATTACTTAACCACTGGGGGAAAAAATCAAATCATACCCCTATTTCAAACTTGACATCAAAACTAATTCCAAGAGTTTGATGAGCTGAATATCAAAACAGCTCATATCTACCACGTGTTGGGCAATTTCTACGCGCCAAGTGTATTCATAGAATGGTAGAGCTCCCCAAACCCCTTGCAGGAATTGCAATAAGGGTGTGGCTTATTTGCTCGGGTCACCATGCGCTCAAACACCTTATGGGAGGGGGAGCATGCAGACAGGCAGGTGTGGGAGTCAGGGCAAGTGCTTTTGGGCTCTGGCCTCATGGTAGCATCTAAGGGTGTGTTACAACTAATATTATTTTAGCAGTTGCCATCCACGGACGGCTGAGTGTTAAACCAGCTCAGTGGAGGGTCAGGGTGACAGCCTTTTACACCCTGTCCTCTTGGTACTCGAGTCTTTATCCAGCGTCCACAAAGAATCAGGTCACATGGACTTGAAGAATGGTGAATGTGGGGATTTTACTGAGTGATGGGGTGGCTCTCAGAGGGATGGATGGCGACATGGAAAGGGGATGGAGTAGGAAGATAATCTTCCCCTGGAGTTTGGCTGTCTTGCGACCAGTCTCCTGTCTGTTCCCAGCCGAACTCCTCTCGAGATGTTCAGACACTCAGACACTCCTGTTCTTTCCGTCTCTGCTGTGCCACTCTGCCACTCTTCTGCTCCTTTGTTCTTCTGCTCGTGGAGCCTCGGGTTTGGGGTTTGTATGGGTACTGGATGGGGGGGTGTGGCAGGCCAAAAGGCAACGTTTGGACACAAAAACAGGAATGCCTATTCCCATTTAGGGCGACAGGTTTCCAGGCTTGAGGGTGGGGCCTTTGCCAAGGAACCACCCTCTTCTACCCAGTATTTCCCTGCCTGCTGTCCGTGTCATTCATATATATTCTCATGTTATTCTTCCAACAAATTTGTGATAGAGGTATTATTATCCACATTTTAACAAAGAGGAATATTAGTTCGTTTCCCAAATTTGCACATTAAAAAAGAAAAATCTACACATAGAAGAGAAATAATACACAGCAATGTGTTAACCTTGATTTGGATGAGTAAGAATCTAAGTGTTTTGAGATTTTTCTTCTGTGATTATTTATATGCACTGGGTTTTTCTATAATCACATGCTTTCTTTTTTTAAAAAAATGTTAAGATTGTGCAAAAATAAAGGTAGGAATTTTTATCGGACACAGGAACAAGTCAGAAGGAAGTATGGCTCAAACGGCACAACACACAAACCCAGGTTAATATAAACTATGTTCTAATAATTGCATCTAATTACAAGGGAGAGCTAAGCACTAATAATGTTTAAAGAGGATGTTTTTAAAATAACAATTAGCAATTACAAAGGAGAAATTTGGCAACATTTGAGAAATGACTGAATGGAATAAATATAACATTTCTTGAAAGGTGATTTTATAATTACTAATTGCTTTTGTTCCAATTTCTACCTACTTAAAAAAAAAAAAAACACCGGTGGGCAGTCCTGAAGCCACAGGACTGCTGTAGTTGTCTAGGCAAAGAGTAACCAGAACCTGAATTGGTGGATAGGAAGGAAGGGGCAGAGATCAGAAAAGTTAAGAAGGAAGTGAATAAGACTGATGATTCATTAGCAATGAAGAACAATGGGCAGAGAAAAGTCGAGTGTGATGTAAGAGACAAAAACAACATTGGCTAGTCTTGGTTTTGCCACAGTCCAGTTGTAGATCCTCAGGACAGATATTTAATGCTCTCTTAGCTTTGTTTTCCTCATCCCTACAATGAATGTGTTGCTCTATAACTTCTCAGGTCCCTCCAAGATCTAACGTTTTGAGGCTGAGTGACCAGAATGATGATAGTAACGTGAACAGAAGTCCCACAGAGGAACCTGATCCCAATTTCTGGGATTTAGATGATTCTGTTCAAGCTGTTTAACCTGGAACCCTTCTGTGTATCCATTTCCATTATAAAATGGTAATAATAATAATAATACTGCCTACCTCGTAGAGTTGTCCTACATAAACCTATAGGGGAGTGCCTGGCATATCATTAAGTCTCAACAGATGTGAGCAACTAACAAAAATGCCATGCCTCCTTAAAACTGATCACAACTATGCCTCATGGTCTCATCAGAGAGACTCCCTAGACAACAAAACTTTTGTCATGAAATCCAACTTTTATGACGTCTCCTCATATATATTATTGGAGCAGATGTTGGATGTTTACAGGAATGTGACATGTAGGATTTTGAGTAGCTGAGTCACCAGACTTTCAGAGTTGAAGCCTTCAGACACTATGTCCTAAAGCGAGTGCTCGTTGTCACGTCCACTCTTCCTAGCCCTGCACCATCACGTCCTAATATTTGTCATAGGTATTACCCCAAAGCAACAGAACATGAAGATCTGAGTCATTTTGAAAAAAATAAGTGTTGATCCAGCTGCCGTAACTGTCAGAAACAAACCACCCTGAGCGCAACGGATGCCAGTGCACCAGATTGTGAGGGTGTGTGGCTGACCTCCCAGTCCTTGGCTCTGTTGCCGTCACTTAAGGGATTTGCAACAAGAACACGGCGATATGGCACATTTACGTACGTATGTGGCTTCCCTCCCTGCTCAAGCCTGCTCTCACCTGAATCTCATAATAGGGCTGGCAGTTCAAATAACGTCTGCCAACCCCCCAAAAAAGAAAGATAGTAATTATTTACCTGGGTCTCCAGAAGGAAAACTAAGTACAAGAGTGTCAAACTTCAGGGGAGAGGATACCAGTGAGGAAACATTATTAGACCATATGCCTTAATATTAAAATTATAGGAAACATCTACAGAAAAGATGCAGAGAAGTTTTTGCTATTATCGTTTAAGATTCCATTGAGTGCATCTGGCAAAACTTGTGATTTCAGAGCCAACTTTCAATTTCAACTACATACAGCTGCATGAATCAGGCACTCTCTAGGTCACCATCTAGAACAATGCTAAAGGTACTTTCCAGTGTAAAGTCAGGGTAATTCTCTTCTATCCAGTTCCCTCAACTTCACTTTAATGGCCACCAAAATTGTTGGTATGGAAATTCCTATAATGTAAGGGGAAAATGGCAGTTAAATGATTATTCCTTTGTTTCTCTCTATCGTGGCAAAAAATATTTTTGTTTTATCTCTGTATTAAAATTTTTTTCGTCACTGTCAACATTATATACTGACTAGACAGAATGTTTATATCAAACCTTAGAGTGTCTGGTTTACAAGGTTCATAAATGAAGAAAGTGACTCTGTTTGTTTTTTCCTGATCACCTAGAACACAAAACACTCCTATCAGCCTCAGGAGCTAAAACCCAACTGTCATCAGCTTGCTCCCTTAACACCTTGAACATTTGCTCTTGTAACACATTGCAATTTTTCATCATCTATCCTTTTGTCTACAGGCATTAGTAGAGATGATCTGTAGTTTTGCTTTTTTCCTTTTTTTTTTTTTTTCTGCTGACAAGCAAAGCTGTGGAGAGGAGGGTGGGTGGGTGTTGAAGAAGCTGCTGAAGAAGCACTAGCAGTTTGTTCTTAAAATTTTCACTCAAAAATTTCAGTGGTGCCTACAGCCCTTCCAGCAATTTTTTAAGTGCCTATTTCCCTGAGTTAAATCCTTTTCTTCTTCAAATACCTGGAGGTATTTCTATTTCCAGTTCTAAACGTAGACTGATAGTTAATATCACTGGTCTAGGACAATGACCCTTAGGGATGGTCCCGACACACCATTTGGAAGTGAATTGCTTTTTCTGAGGTATAAAAATACACATTGAAATTGGTTTTCTGGCTACCTTACTTTTACTAAGCTGAGTTCTTTTTATTCATGTTTTTGTTATTCCTGCTCTCCTAATTATTGAAAAATCAGTGAATAAACATGAACAGCACAGCCAGGAATTCTTGGCTCATGAAAAGGGATTTTTCTTAATGCTTATTTTATCATCTACTAAATAATTGAAAGGATGATGATAGTCATGAATCTTGGTGGGATTGTGGAAGCATTTGAATGAGAGTTGTAAAGCTAATGATAAAATGTTTACTGATGGTATATAATTTGCCTAGACTTTCTAGAACACCACAAGTTGTCACTTTTCTATTTTCATGACGGTTTCAAAAATGGGAAGATTGAAACTCAGAAAATTTTAGTCAAGGAAAATAGCAAAGAGCTAAACAAGAACTCAAACCTCAGATATTTGGTTCCAAACACCATGCCCTACTTTCTACCCCATACTACTCCTCTTTACATTAGAGATGAGTACATTAGAGATCAGACCTAAAAGTTTTAGGCAGTATAGTGTATACACACACACACACACACACACACACACGTGTATGTATGTTTGCATATGTATCAAGAGGCACAAAACTCTTTTTTATCATTATTTTTCTTGATTTAAGAGGCACAAAACTCAACCTCTATTATTCAGGGTCATTAGATTTTAGCCATGTTTCTTATTAGAGTAAGTATTTTATAATATCAGGATATATTTTATCTTGATTCTAAATATATATATACACACACACACACACACACATTTTATATACACATACATTTATATGTGTGTATATATGTATATATTTGTGTGTGTATGTGTGTTCCTTAACCTCTGCGGTTTTGTTAAATACTGACCTTCACTTTTGGATTGCAAGGGGAGTAGGTCATATTAACGCTGAATGTTCCAATTCTGATTTTAAATTATCCATTTGTAAATTAAGCCACTTTAAGCCTGATGCTCATCCTTGTAGTTCTCTTTACAGCTCTCTCCCCTCTTTAAGTAATCAGTTTCTTCTCTTTCTCTTTTATGTCAAAAGCCTTCCTGAGATAATGAAGGTCAATTCTTTCTCCATGAGGGATATCTCAAATCTCTCCAAGGGCTTCATTTCCTATGCAGAGTGTGCCATCCTTAATTACTCAAAGAATCTTTTGCCAGAGCCTTTTGTAACAATTTTGTACTTCCCTGCTTTAAAGAATTTGCAGGCTTAGTAAAAGCATAGACAGAAACAGAGCCATTGCAAGAAGAGCCAAAGGTGGAAGGCTAGTGAGACAGATCCTTGACCTCAGTGCTCCCTAAATTGGAGAGAAAGTGGATGAACAACAACAAAATATTAATTCTCTTGTTCATTTATTTCTCTTTTGCTAGTTGAGAATTAGCTGAAATACAAAATCTTCACTATGTTACGGAAGACCAGTTATGGGGATTGTGTTCTATTGTTTCAGCTTGTTACATGTGATTTTCAAACACTGCATTAACTTACCCACTGCAGTATTATACTGTGATTTTTTTTTCTATAATTTACAAGATAACTCAAGCAAAAGCACATTAAAGAGGGACCAGTACCAAGAAGGTACTCAGTAAAATCAGCAAATGTTTGCCTCTCCCAGCCTCCACAGGTGCTTTATTGTGCACAGGTACAGGCTTTTGCCTGAATCACTTCATTTTCCCTTGTTGGTTCTGGTTCATAGTTCAAGCCTGTCATAATCTTTTTGGCCCAGGTTCCATCATCCAGAGTATTTGCTATGCCTCCAAGCTTTGCATGCCAATTGGCTTTTTGAAAGCAATTTCTTTTATTTTTATGTGTCCAAATCTGGGTGAGAGAGGAGAAGGTATAGAGGAGAAAACCCTATACTGGGAGATAAAAACTTCTCTCCCTGTATAACACAGAGTACTTAAAAACATTCTAAAGTGTTATTTAATGATTTCTTTTTTTTTTAGACGGAGTCTCGCTCTGTAGCCCAGGCTGGAGTGCAGTGGTGGATCTTGGCTCACTGCAAGCTCCGCCTCCCCGGTTCACGCCATTCTCCTGCCTCAGCCTCCCTAGCAGCTGGGACCATAGGCGCCTGCCACCACGCCCAGCTAATTTTTTGTATTTTTTAGTAGAGATGAAGTTTCACCAGGTTAGCCAGGATGGTCTCCATCTCCTGACCTCATGATCCACCCGCCTCAGACTCCCAAAGTGCTGAGATTACAGGAGTGAGCCACCGCGCCCGGCCAAGATTATGACAGGCTTGAACTATGAACCAGAACCAGCAAGAGAAAATGAAGTGATTCAGGCAAAAGCCTGTACCTGTGCACAACAAAGCACCTGTGGAGGCAGGGAGAGGCAAACATTTGCTGATTTTACTGAGTACCTTCTTGGTACTGGTCCCTCTTTAATGTGCTTTTGCTTGACTTATCTTGTAAATTATAGTTTTTAAAAAATCACAGTATAATACTGCAGTGGGTAAGTTAATGCAGTGTTAATGAGAACAGGGGCTAAGTGGGAGTTAACTGAATCATATTTGAGTTCATGTTATGAGTGGGTGCATTATTTCCTGGTTTTATTGGAATAAGTGCAAGAAAATGCAGGACTTTGGGCTTTCAGTAATCCCTATACTGCTGATGTGCAGTATATGTAGAACTACAGCACTAGAGCTAATAAGATGGTAACCACACCGCCTTCTGCTGCTGAGACCACATGGGGAATCCTGCTTCCACCCCTAAAGATTATTCTCTAAGTGAGAGAGGGCAAGTAGGACCATGTTTGGAAGAAACCAGAGAAGCATCTCATTTTAGGTGGGCCACAAATTCTAAAGTCACCACACTAAAATTATGTATAGTCAACTTTGTCTTTGAACTCTTTTTTTTTTTTTTTGAGACACTTGCTCTGTTGCCCAGGCTGGAGTGCACTGGCACGACCTCGGCTCACTGCAACCTCCATCTTCCAGGTTCAAGCAATTCTCGTGCCTCAGCCTCCCAAGCAGCTGGAACTACAGATACACACCACCACACCTGACTAATTTTTTGTATGTTTAATAGAGACAGGTGATCTACCCGCCTCAGTCTCCCAAAGTTCTAGGATTACAGGTGTGAGCCACCAAGCCGGCCTCTTTGAACATTACTTAAATCAATTTTATATTTCCAGGACCTGGGTCATAAGTCAAAAGGCATAAATTAACTCCTTTTGTTTTCCTGTGCATATTTTCTGTGAGTTCCCTTTCCTTTCCCTGGTTCACCCTTTCTCTAGTTCATGAATCCAGTGGGAATGGTGACTGTGAAAGGGATCAGAAAAATGCCACTTCAAACTATGCCACTTTTGCATATTTACTATTTGAGATGAAGACAATTGAGAAACAGCAGCTGCAAGAAAGGATCTTTGCCCTTCCCCTTTCTGCTTAAAAGCAAGGCATATTTCCCATGAGAAAGTTGCCCTTCTGATACCAAGAAGAGAATACTCTTATCAGAGACAGGATTTGGGGAGGAGATGGTGCAGAGATGAGTTTGCACAAGCAAACCTTGCCGAAATAACTCTTATCTTCCATTAGTTTCTCTCATATATTTTCTAGTCACTATCCCACAAATTACTGCCCCTAGGGCCTTTTTGGACCCCCATCCTTTGTCCTGTTATTTCTCCACAAGTTTTTTGCCCTTTGTTAAAATGGTATATAACCCCCTGAGTCTAACTGCTTCTTTGGGGTTTTCACTTCTTTCCTATGAAGCCCCTCATGCCACATAAAAATATCAACATCAGATAAAATTTGTATGATTTTCTCCTGCCAATATGTCTTTTGTCAGCTTGATTCACAGGCCCAGCTACAGAATCTAGGAGATTAGAGGAAAAGTTTTTCCTCTCCTACAAGTGTAAATGGGAGGAAAGGAATAGGGGATTCTTCCCTCACTGTTGCTGTTGTTGTTTGGTGCAACACAAATATTACTGAATTTCTATGAGTTAAATGAGGTTTTGTTGCAACTTAAAGGTAGGTTCAAAACCACATTATAGAACTGAAGAAATTAGAGATATTAAGCCATAGAATTATATATTCACAGAAGACCCCAGAGCTATCTTAAAATATTGAAAGGACTATCCATTGAAAGAGGAATTAGAACAGAGATGGCCATTTCAACAACCAGTCATGGCTGTCTGGAGCTCTGAATTAAAAAGAATGTGAAGCAGCATCCAAGCTCAGTGGGAAAAAATTCTGCTCAACAATGATGTCTGTCAAAGCTTGAAAGAAAGCCAGCACCCATGTGTTGAGAACAGAATGGCTATAGCTGACAAATACTAAGCATTTGAAAGAGGAGTTTATGTGGGGTTTGGAATGCCGTTTTCTGTCATGCACACTAAGTCAAGAAGGTTTAAAAGGGAGAGAGAAAGAGAGAGAGAGAGGGAGAATAATAGAATGATTCTTCAGAAATGAGAGCACTTACAATTATAAAGAGCATTCTCTTTCATTCCTGGTACGTTTCCACTTCCTTTTGCATTTTCTCATAAAGAAATCCATGTATCCTTATGGTAAATTTTCTTGTTTAGCTTTAGCTAGTCATCTAGATTTCTGGTTTTTGCAGCCAAACAACCCCTAAGAGATCTATGTCTTAGTGGGGGCATATTTCAATCCCATTTAATTCAATTCAACTGATGTTTATTGAATACCTATTGTGTCTCTTATACCCAATAATTGGGGTTGAGTCTTGAATCTGGTCTATGACTGGAATCTATGAAATATCCAAAGAGAATAATAGGCATAGTTTATGATGAGCTATAAAGAAAGAAATGAAACAGAACATAACGTAGAGTTCTTAGCTCTCCCCACCCAGGTTTATGTTCTGAGTTTTCTTTAACATTCTGTCCAATTGAGTGTGAGTGGGCTGAGACGTGGGTGGCAGAGCTGAGACACGGCCCCTCTAACTGTCTCATGTACAAACTTGAGGCTAAGAGGAAGTTTGACACAGGAAATAACAGCCAGCAGCCGGGCTCTCTGACAAACACTATCCACTGAAGCCTTTTAATTAAGCAAGATCATTTTTTTAAAAATCTGCTCAGAAAATACTGCCTTAATCTCTGAAGATAATAAACCTCATTTAAAGTCCTGAGTTGACTCACTGTCCATAATGACTGAGATAGAAGCAGAGCTTTTATCCGCAAAAGCCATTACCAGGACACAGTCAATTAAGAAATTAACCAAAATCTCCATCCCCAGTTAGAGTGCTTACCTCTAGGAAAAGCCTGAGGGGAATTATAAACACACAGTTTCTATGTGTGTTCTAACGCCAAGGTCCAAAGCAAAGGAAACCCAAACCAAATAAAAAATTGAGAGGGAAACTGTTTTAATTGATCATGAGCAGCCAGACTTCCTCTTCTGCATTATCTGTGTTTAAGTAATCCAATTAGTTTGACCTCATATGAGCAAGAGAACCCAAGTGCACATCTTTTGAAGTGGTTGTTTGGGGGTATCCTGAAATTTCTTAATATCAATCCCAAGAACATCTAAATGATATTTGCCCCTGCACTCCTACCAGCATAGAGGAAATATCAATATCAGAGGCGGGGTGGAGGAGGAGGATATTTACTTTTTGCTATTCATTATCATGTGTACACACACACACACACACACACACACACACACACTTTTACCCACATTGTGGAACTACTAAAAACCATGTGTGGCTCAGATTAATCATCCTATGTTGCAAATAATATCAAAATGACTCTGAGTAGCAGAGAGTCAAGCATGGGTGTCATGTATGAGCTGATGCTGCTGGTAAAGCCTTGCTTTTCCATACATAGAATATATCACAAGAATATAGCCTGGAGGTGCCAAAGTAATGGATGACTCTTACTCCAGCAGAGGGTCTTGGCCATTTACACTGAAGGAACGTGCTAGTGGCAATGCTGCCCTCTTTTGGAACAGGGTACAGAGATGGGTCCAATTACCAGCTACTTTTATGAAAAGCAGTAATAACAAAAGACAATACAGTGATTTATCCTCACCAATGACTCCTCTTATCTTTTCAAGACAGTAGTGGTCCAGAGTCTCTAGTGGTTTTCTTTAAGAGTTGGAATAGAGAGTGACTAAAAGTATACATGAGTAACCCTCAAGAATAACTCATCTGAAAGGCTGGTACCCTACACACCTGGCTCTCTTTTTGCTCTTCGCATCTTATAGTTTAGCATGCAGCCATTGATTATATACTTACTGCCAGGACTTGGCGAAAGAGTGCAAATAGAGGGCCGTATCCTAAATGTCTAAATAGTTAAAGGCTATAAAGCAAGCTAACAAACTGCTAAAGAAAACAGATTCTATCCTTCTGCCTTGACAAATTTACCTAAGTGACCTGGGGGGCCCGGGTTAAATTTAGAATTTTTGGATTCCTTGGAGTTTTGTACCAGAACGTTCTACCTGTACTCTACTACCTCTCTTCTTCCATTTCTGATACTGTGCCATTCATGCATGTGGACACTCTGACCCCCATGTTCACACTCTATCTAGTGCTTCCCTCCCCAGATAGCCACTCCTCAGTCTTCCCTTGGGCTGAGAGGTCTGCACACTTCTGTTGCTATCCATCTTTGGAGGAACAGCCAAGAGAAGACCTTGTGCAAGCCCTGAAACCAGGTTTACGGCCATTTGGACATAGAATTCCAGAGTTCCAAGGACCTGGAATAGGCTCTCTGGGAAGGAAGAGAGCAAAGTTTGTGTTATCAAGCAAGTTACTAGTTGGACAACTGGAGCTTAATCCCACTGGGGAGCTCTAAAAGGCTATGGAGACCTAACCACAGAGTTACCCCAACCAAGGGCCAAGGGAACTGGGGTATCTCTACAGGACTCCCCTAGTCATTGGCTGAGGGTGATTTCCAGAAGGAGTTAATTCCTTGCCTCTTCTGGCCTGCTCTATGCATGGACAGAGTGGGCTCTGATGACCAAAGAAGACGTTTAAGTGGAGTCACAGGTGTTGTCAGTTGGAAATCTGGCTGAGTGCAAGAAAACAGTCAGTACTAAGGGAATATGGACCAGCATCGGCATCATCTGTCTCTTGCATGCTGAGATCCACTCATGCTCCACATTAAATTGACCCTACACTGCCATAAATTCTTCATGGTGGTGTTAGAAATAATAATAATAACGAGGATTCGTGAGTTACTGAGACCAGCTATAGTCTCCAATGTTGCAATTGGCCCCAAGGCTGTAACTGACATTCTTTGTTTCTTCCTCCATCACCCAGATTCACTCTCACATTCAGCCATACTGCGGCTGGTCTAGGATGCCTGCCTGGTAGAGTAACCCGGACCATCAGGAAGGAGTCCAAGCCTTTGGTTACCAATTCTTGTTGCCGCAATCACTCATTTATGGTTATCAGCAGGTATGGGAAGCACCACGAAGTATTCGCAGGGAATTTCTGAATTTCGGATATTTTCCTCCCTGCCCTCATTTTGCAGCAGCAACTCTATCTCCTAATAATAATCAAAGTTAATTGCATCTTCCAGTATAAATGCTTTTTCCTTTGCCTACCTATCTACTGGCCAGAGGAGCCCAAAATGACCAGTCAGGTGCAGACATAGTGGAAACTGATATGTCCTCTGTATTAAGAACCTCAAGAACCAGAACCTCTAAGTGAAGTAAAGGCAGAAGTTGCTGGGACAGGAAACATAAGTGAGTTACGGAGAGTGATGGTGAGTAAAGCAGCTTCTACTTCCCTCACCCTTGACCTTGGATCCCAGATTCATGTATTCCACACATCAGCAACAGCACCATACATGGCTGATGACTGAAAGTATATAACACCTCTTGTCCCCACCCTCATCTGACTGCCCCAGGAGACAAAAGCACAGAAGTAACACAAGGTGATCTTCAGCTTTATTAAAAGGATCCTTAGTTGCCAATAACAAAAACATCTCCAATTCAAGCAAGAACAAAAAATCATTAAAGAACATTAGGTGGGAATCTTTGGTAGGGCAAGAAAGTTAGGTTCAGAAATGGCACAGCCAGAGAAGATACCCAATCCACACCATGGGACTCTCTGACCAGACACAAATGCTAGGCCTTATGTAGCTGACACAGAACCAGCACCACTGCTGTCCCCATATCAAATGCCTCAGCTGCCACTCCCATCAGAAAATGGATCCTGCAAGGCTCTTCATGCTGCTTATCTGGATTGAAATCTTGTACAATATTTCAGATCAGCAGAGCCTGGGGCACACGCTTAGGCCCTTCCTGCAAGAGATGCTGGGAAAACAAGCTATGGCCTTTATTCATGGGAACCAGGAGTCACAAAATGGGACATTCTCCACACTGAGGAATGTTGCTGAAAAGATTCCCGTCAGCCACAAACATACAAAGCCCATTATATCACTCAGAGGGTTTATTTCCCAGACCTAAAATCCAGTCAATTAAAAACCTAGTTTGGCAAAAGACTGCCAACCCTCTCCAAGGAACAATTCTCACCTTCTTCTTCTTCTTAGAAGTGTAACTCCCTCCAAGTTGAACTGGGCACATGGCCACCAGCTAGAGACTACATTTCCTAGCCTCCTCTGCAGGTATTATATGACTACATTCTCACCAATGGCACGTAAGAAAAAATGTATTGTAGCTCCTGGGTCTTTTTCTTAAAGATGAAAGTTTCTTAGCCTATACTTCCACTTTTCTTCTTCCTGCTGGCTTAGAAATGGCAACAATTGGACCAGCTGCCTTGGGCCTTGATAGGGATGCATACGTTGACCACAGCAGAACCAACCCACAAGCCTGGTTCCTGGATGAACTCACAGACCAGTGGTGCCTTTCCAGCCCAATTAGAGTACCTTTGGGCTTTTACATGAAATAGAAGTAACTTTTCTATTATTTAAGTTGATTTATTTTTACAGTAGCTTAGCCTTCACACTCAATAATGTGCTTCATCATTCGAGAGACGGCAGGAATGTTTTTGTGGCTTTTGAGAATCCTGAAGTGCTGGAGGTAGGCTCAGAGGCCACCGGTATTCTGGTTGCCTTCTCAAATAATGCACAACCAATAGGAACCCTGTGGTAGACCTCAGTGACATTATAAATTTCTAGGGCTGGCAGGGCGCAGTGGCTCACGCCTGTTATCCCAGCACTTTGGGAGGCCAAAGGGGGCAGATCACCTGAGGTCAGGAGTTTGAGACCAGCCTGGCCAACATGGTGAAACCCCGTTGCTACTAAAAATACAAAAATTAGCTGGGGGTAGTAGTGCACATCTGTAATCCCAGCTACTTGGGAGGCTGAGGCACGAGAATCGCTTGAACCCAGGAGGCAGAGGTTGCAGTGAGCCCAGATCGGTCATTGCACTCCAGCCTGAGTAACAGAGCGAGATTCTGTCTTAAAAAAAAAAAAAAAGAAAAAATCTCGAGGTCAATGCAATGGAATATTGTAGGCATTTAATAAACGCTAGTGAGCACCCTTCTTTCTCAGGAACCACAGCAGCTGAATGTCCTGAAGAAATATTATTGGGCTTTGGGATGTTTCAAAAACTCTCACAGAGAAGATGGTCAAATTGTCATCAGAGCTAGGTGCCAGCTTAAATTTACTGAGATAAGAACTGAGCAAAAAGGAAGGAACTTGATTTGAGTCTGAGCCTATGTATTCTCAAAACATGTAACTTGTTTAGGTGGAATGCTTGAAAAGATGGGGTGCCTGGTTTCCATTTGAAACCTTTTTAAAAAGAGGCCTTGTATAATACTTAAATGGATACTAACCAAGAAAATTGCTGGGTTTTTCATCCATGGGGACTGGGGAGAAGGAGAACATCTTGCTTAGATAAAAAAGACTAGTGGCAAAAGGAGGTTCTTCAGCATCACAGGGAGCACATGATGCTGAATGAATGGGGACGTGAGGAGGATCATGGTTTAGGAGAATAAAGGAACTATCAAAGGACAGAAGATGAGACTTCTATCTGTGAATCTGTCCAAGACCTCCATTAGGTTGAACATCCGTTCATCCATTTATTCATTAGTTTACAATGTTTATTGAGCACCAGCCACATGCCAGAAACTGGGCAGGTGTTGAGGACACAGCTGTGCATTAAACAATAGAAGGGAAGAAAATTAAAATAAGGACAGGAGATGGTAAGTGACAGAGGATGCTCTCATAGATAGGATGCTGGGGAGGCTCTCTGAGGAGGGGAAATATGAACAGAGACCTGAATGAAGTGAGGAGGGTAGCCCTATGGGTGTATATCTGGGAGTTCCAGGCAGAGGGAGTGTAAAGGACAAAGGATCTGAGAAGCAGCTTACTTAGCAAATTTAAGGAACAGAAAGGAAGCCTGGGGCTGAGCATGGTGGCTCACGCCTGTAATCCCAGTGCTTTGGGAGGCTGAGGAAGGTGGATCACAGGAGTTTGAGATGAGCCTCGGCAACATGGCATTATGCCGGGTGCATTGGCGTGCACCTGTACTTTCAGCTGTTCGGGAGGCTGAGGTGGGAGGATCACTTGAGCCCCGGGAGGTTGAGGCTGCAGTGAGCCAAGATTGCGCCACTGCACTCCAGCCTGGGAGACAGAGTGAGACCATGTTTCAAACAAACAAACAAACAAACAAACAAATAAATAAATAAATAACTGGAAAAGGAAGCCAGTATGGCCAGAGCATAGCAAGGTAGGAGAAAAGTTACTGGAAATGCAGGTAGAGGGGGACCTGGGGCTAGATGATACAGACCTTATAGGTGATAGGAAAGGATCCAGCTTCCCAGCTTCAATCTTCACAGAACATTCCTTAGCCACTGAGCATAGGGGTTTGATCTCACTTTTTTGTTTTTGTTTTTGTTTTTTGTGTGTCTGTGTTTTTTTTTGTTGTTTTTTTTTTTTTTGAGAGGGAGTCTTGCTCTGTCGCCCAGGCTGGAGTGCAGTGGCGCCATCTCAGCTCACTGCAAGCTCCGCCTCCGGGGTTCACGCCATGCTCCTGCCTCAGCCTCCTGAGTAGCTGGGACTACAGGTGCTCGCTACCACGCCCGGCTAATTTTTTGTATTTTTTAGTAGAGACAGGGTTTCACCGTGTTAGCCAAGATGGTCTCAATCTCCTGACCTCATGAGCCGCCCGCCTTGGCCTCCCAAAGTGCTGAGATTACAGGCGTGAGCCACCGCGCCGGGCCAGCACCGTGATTTAATATTGTTGATACTGTGCAAAGAAACTGGAATAAACTTCAGGTAAACTCTGGAATAAACTGTAAACAGGCACATTAGGGATACCCAGCCACAAAATAAATACTTATATAATGTTTAGTTGGAGGCTGTGGCAATTCTCTGCACAAATAATCTTGTCTTTGGCAATCAACCAGTTACATTTGCTAAATAAAAGTAATCATTTTTATTTCAATATAACTGCTGACTGTGGTGGAACTTAGAGGGCATCTGCTCAAAATAATATGGCTGAAGTGTCATAAGACCTGGAGCAGCCATGGCGAGAGTCTATTTTGGTCATCATTTTGGCATTCAATAGAAGCATTTATTGGACAATCTACTTCTATATTTTAGGAAAACCGAGTTGTAAGAAATTACCCAGGAAACACAAAGGAATGCTGCCTGGCAAAAAGACTCTACCTTCCACTAGTCTACAAGTGGCAGAAACATTTTTCACAGCCAGATTCTGTAAGAAAAATTATGAAATGGGATTGCTTTAGCCTGGAAATTTTCTTCAATGTATATTAATGTATTATTTATGTTAAAACTTCTCCCTTTCCTTTTTTACAAGGAAGATGCTTAAATGAGGGGATTTGCTTTTTATCCTGGGGCAAGAGTGGCCTTTGACTCAAGGTTAGATAAAGATAACTCTATAAAAAACATTGAGGGCTCTGTGATGGCAACAGGAAAAGCCCAAGAAAAGAGAGAACCTTGCTGAAGGATCCATCCTGGAGGGGGCAGGGCGGGCTCTGATGGGGGAGGAGGGAGGAAGGCAAAGAGTGAAGAAGATGAAGGAGACCTGGAAGTGACTATTATTTCAAGAGATGGCCCTGATAAGCTTATTGTAGAGCATGGAGCTTGGTCAGTGACCTTTAGCTGGACTCGGGTTACCCTAGCTGTCACTATTCAGTCATCACAAAGATAGTCCTGTCCTTTTGAAAGACACGTACAAGGTATAGTTCAACTTAAACTATGTCTGTAATAGCTTTAGGATGTTCACCTCTTCTGTATAACATCCATATAGGTATCTAAGGCAACTCTGCCTTCTAATCACCTACCAGTTGCTATGCCAAGTAGGGTAGTGAGGTTCCCAATCTTAGCATAATAGTGGCGGATGCTCAATTAAGAGCTAAGGACTGTTGCAGGCTGTCGGGGAGGTGATATGAAGAGGACAGGGAAAGGATATGTATGGGATGGGTTTTATTTCATTGAGACAATTTCTTAGAGATTATACTATCTTTATATAAGTTTTTATAGTAGTTTACAAATAGTATTTTTAAATCGTTCTATTTTTAGCAGTTTCTTCATTTTGTTTTCTCTTGTTCTTTAGAAGAGATGCCATCTCTTATTTTTAAAATCTCTTTTCAAGAATTTAATTTTATATTGCCCTCAAGACCAAAAATATGTCAATTTAGCAAGGGAAGATGTTTAATTGCTTCAGAACATCCACATTTTGAAGAATAAACATGTTTCTTTTTCTCCTTGGTCAATTTGGCAGCACAAAGTAACTTATTTGTGGCTGTTATTTGTCTCCACAATTTCCCTTAATAGTAGGTTTCACAGTCTTTATATTCATGAAGTATTTCCTTATGTCTGGACCAAATCCCTTTTTGCTCTAATTTGAGGCCAGTGACTCTGTGGAGCTGCTCACAATTGTCTACTGAGTAGACAAACACTTGGAGTTTGTTTTGAAAACTCACTTTGGCCTACTCTTTACTGGAATAAACAATCCTGAGCTTCCACAGCCTTCCTCAATGGCATTATAGTGCACTTATGAAAATGTGCTCATGTGCAAAACCGGACATAGTTCAACAATCTTAGGACTAGTTCAAGAAATGCAATACAGAATTGATTTAATTTAATCCTCTAATCCCTTGTATTTGAATGGTACTTTAATTTACAAAGTACTTTTATAAACAATAGCTCATTTGATCTTGATAACAAATCTGTGAGATGTGTATTACTTTTCTTTTTCTTTTCTGATAAGGTCACTGAATCTTGGGCCACACTGCTAGTAAGTGGGAAAGCAGAGATTCAAGTCTCACTCCTCTGAGACAAGGTCTGTGGAATTTCCACTACCTACCAGCTGCCTACTATGTGCAAAGCCCTGTGCTGAGTGTTGGAAAGGCTATAACTATATCCTATATATAAAGGATATACAAGAGGTCTTCAAAGAGTTCATGGACAGCCTGGGCAACATAGTGAGAGCCCATCTCTACAAAAATTTTAAAAATTAGCTAGGCATGGTGGTGTACACCTGTAGTCCCAGCTACTTGGGAGGCTAAGGTAAGAGGATTACTTGAGCCCAAGAATTTGAGGCTGCAGTGAGCTATGATCATGCCACTGCACTCTGTCTGCATGATAGAATGAGACCCTGTTTCGAAACAAGAATAAAGAAAAAGTTCATGAAAATACATTTTATGAAAAAACTATGTATGTGTTCAAAATTTTTTTGCACCAAAATAAACTTGAACTGACATGTTATAATAGGTCTGAACAAGATCTTGTTTGAGGCACTAAGAAGAATAAGATATCAGTTTGAAAAGAACCCCTATCAGAATAACATGAATTCTACTAAAATTGAAATAAGAGCAAACATCAAATTTATGGTAAAGCTTGGGTGGAAGAATGGTGAAATCACTGATGCTTTACAAAAAGTTTATGGATACAATACTCCAAATAAATCAACAGTTCACAAATAGATAACTCATTTTAAGAAAGGACAAGACAATGTTGAAGATGAAGCCCACAGCAGCAGACCATTCCACATAAATTTAGGAGGAAAAAATTAATCTTGTTTGTGCCCTACATGAGGAGAACTGACAATTAACAGTAGAAGCAGTAGCCAACACCATAGATATCTCAATTGGTTCTGCTTACACAATTCTGACTGAAAAATTAAAGTTGAGCAAACTTTCCACTCTATGGGTGCCGTAACTGTTGTGCTCAGATCAGCTGCAGACAAGAGCAGAGCTTTCAATATAAATTTTAAACAAGTAGGATCAAAATCCTGAGGCGTATCTCCAAAGAATTATAAGAGGAGATGAAACACGGCTTTACCAGTGTGATCCTAAAGACAAAGCACAATCAAAGCAATGGCTACCAAGGGGTGGCCGTGGTCAGTCAAAGTGAAAGTGGACCAGTCAAAAGCAAAGGTCATGGCAACAATTTTTTTGGATGCTCAAGGCAGTTTACTTGTTGACTTTTGGAGGCCAAAGAATGATAACATCTGCTTATTGTGAGAGTGTTTTGAGAAAGTTAGCCAAAGGCTTAGCAGAAAAATGCCTGGGAAAGTTTTACCAGAGAGTCCTTCTCTACCACGGCAATGTTCCTGCTCATTTCTCTCATCAAACAAAGGCAATTTTGTGAGCATTTTGGTGAGAAATCATTGGCATCCACCTTACAGTCCTCATTTGGCTCCTTTTGACTTATTTTTGTTTCCTAATCTTAAAAAAGTCTTTAAAGGGCACCCATTTTTATTCAGTTAATAATGTAAAAAAGACTGCATTGACATGGTTAAATTCCCAGGACCCTCAGTTATTTAGGGACGGACTAAATGGCTCGGATCATCACTTACAAAAGTGTCATGACCTTGACGGTGCTTATGTTGAGATATAAAATTTACATTTTTAATGTTTATATTTTAATTTCATGTTTCTATGAACTTTTTGAAGTCCCCTTGTATAAACAGTCAATTCCTGCAGACTTGCTTGTAGAGATAAGGAGAAAGGTCTTGGGAAGAAAATAGAATGAGTTGGGCTCTGAGTGTTAAGTAGGTTCCAGGTACGTGGAGAAGAAATTAAGAACATTCCTGATATGAAGAACAGGCCTCCATGAAGGCATGTTTTGCAAGATCATTGCATAGTAAGCTTATCTCCTTCCACAGTAGAAGGAATAAAGGTGCCCTCTTTGAGAGGTGATAAAGTTTCATGAGTAAGAACTAGAGCCGTAAGCCTAGCATGGTGGCTCACACCTGTAATCCCAGCACTTTGGGAGGCTGAGATGGGTAGATCACCTTAGCCCAGGAGTTCAAGACCAGCCTGGGCAACATGGTGAAACCCCATCTCTACAAAAAGTATATATATATATATTTTTATATTGAATATATAAAAATATATTTTTATATTTGTATATTAAATATATATTTATATTTAATATATAAATTTTTATATTTAATATATAAATATATTTTATATATAAATATATTTTTATATTTAATATATAAATTTTTATATTTAATATATAAATTTTTATATTTAATATATAAATATATTTTA